>NC_079441.1:67068525-67083525 GCF_903798145.1 Danio aesculapii
TACCAGATGACTTAATCAATTTTATTTTAGAAATATAAGAGTGGGGTTCATATTGATGTGTTTGAGCTCTGGGATTTCACTGCACCCTCGCAGTTGGGAAGGACGTGAGAGGTGTGATTTCAATGCTGTTTTTTTTTCCCCTCGCCTTTGCGAAACGCAGTGTTGAATCACTTAATACACATGCATACGTGCATTCTGAAAGTGAATTGAGTTGCTGTGCATTACTATAAGCAGAAGAGCTGGCCGTGAGCAGAGTTCATAAGTAAAGTCAGGTTGTGTTTGGAATTGCATACTATATTTCTCTTACTTTCTACTGTGGATGGTGTAAAATCGTTGACCATGGAATTCCATGAACATTATTTTATTAAGATATGCAATGGATAAAACAGCAAAGAATACTATATTCCTACATATAGCTGTGGATTCCAGTTAAACCAAATCACTGGATGGAATATCCACCATCATATTTCATATTTTATCTCTGCTATTTACATCTTATTTGATCAGACTATCCAAGTTTTTGTACACTCATTTTTTAAAAGAGAAAAGACCTAAACAAACATCTTCAGTCATGAGAAATTATGCAGAATTCAACCATTTCAAATACAATTTTTGAAAAATAGTAGGCAGTATGTGTACATTATATTAGGTTTATGTTATATGTGTATTATGGATATGTATGGTGAACCTGGAGTGGGTCCACTATGAGGCGTGAGAGGCCTGACACCACTGAGTGGTACAGTATGGTACGGTACGGGTCGGTACAGGTCACCTATATAAGGCTTGCGATTGCACTGCCAGTATGGTACCCTTTTGGTGGGCGTGGTATACGACAGAAAGTTTCACTTAACGTCATTCTCGCTCGAGGAAATCTATCTATCTATCTATCTATCTATCTATCTATCTATCTATCTATCTATCTATCTATCTATCTATCTATCTATCTATCTATCTATCTATCTATCTATCCATCCATCCATCCATCCATCCATCCATCCATCCATCCATCCATCTATCCATCAGTCCATCCATCCATCCATCCATCCATCCATCCATCCATCCATCCATCCATCCATCCATCTATCTATCCATCAGTCCATCCATCCATCCATCCATCCATCCATCCATCCATCCATCCATACCTTTGTGGCAATACCATAGGGGACATGTGGGGACATTCCATAGGTTTCAATTGTGTTTATACTGTACAAACTGTATTTTCGATTGTCGTCCACCTAACATACACCCTACAGGAAACCGTCCTGATCTAATTTCTGTAAAAACATACCTTACTAAATATGTAAAAACAATACCTTACAGAAAGTTTCACTTAACGTCATTCTCGCTCGAGGAAATGTCAAAGTAAAGCTGTATAGGTCGTTCATATATCATATGAGGAGCATTTCTCACAAAACAGATGCTTTATACACATAAATAATTGTGTATAAATGTATTACTAACCTTTCTATGAACATGATTTGATTATAACTGCAGATCAATGATACGGTGAAATAGCCAACTTTAACGTCTGCAATTATATATACAGCTGAAGTCAGAATTATTAGCCATGCTTTGATTTTTTTCCTTATTTAAATATTTCCCAAATGATGTTTAACAGAGCAAGGAAATTTTCACAGTATTTCCTATAATAGTTTTTCTTCTGGAGAAAGCCTTATTTGTTTTATTTCGGCTAGAATAAAAGCAGTTTTTAATTTTTTAAATAACATTTTAAGGTCAAAATTAATAGCCTCTTTAAGCTATACATTTTTTCAATAGTCTACAGAACAAACCATCGTTATACAATAACTTGCCTAATTACCCTAACCTGCCTAGTTAACCTAATTAACCTAGTTAAGCCTTTAAATGTCACTTTAAGCTGTATATAAGTGTCTTGAAAAATATCTAGTCCAATATTATTTACTGTCATCATGGATAAAATAAATCAGTTATTAGAGATGAGTTATTAAAACTATTATGTTTAAAAATGTGTTGAAGAAATCTTCTCTTCATTAAACAGAAATTGGGGAAAAATATAAACAGGGGGGCTAATAATTCTGACTTCAACTGTATATAAATAAATAAATAAATAAATAGCTAGCCAGGTAAACTGTCCCAAAGCTGGAGTCTGGCATCTCCCTTTATGCGCTAAACTCCGCCCATCGATTGGCATAAACCATTATCAGGTAAGTACTTTTCCCATGCTCTGTTTAAATCTGCCTTAACGGCATTCATTATATGCTAAACATAAACATCTGCTTAACATTACTCTATTATTCCATTTGGAACACTGTAGTATGGACAAACAGGTGTAGTATGTGTAAACAGTAGTGTCCAGTATGCTATTTTTTGAGGATGCTCACATTTTTCCAAGATACAAAACATAACATTTTGCTCAGAATACTGTTACCCTATATCTGACCATTATTTTCCAGTGCGATAGGTTCCTTTTTAAAAATTAATTAAGTTAACTGTTGTTTGTACTTTTTTTTTTTAAAACAAAAGTGGTTTAAAATACAGTCTGTAGTATAATTTTTATTCTTATTATACTAATTAAAAGTAGCAGGCAATATGCAAAGAGTAGGCACTATTGTAGGTGTTGGCACTACTACTGTATAATGTATATATCAGTACTAAATGGCCATAATTTCAACGGTAAATAACTGTAGAAATCCTACAGTAAAAATCCGTAACCTGGTAAACAGTATATTTCCTTAATATTTACGTCAAATAACCGTAAATTGACTTTCCCAGAATTCCGTGCATGGCACATCACTTTTTATGCTTTTGCAGACATTACCATGGATCTTTTTAGTTGTTTCTCCATCAGTTATGTACATTAGAGATTTATGCTACATCTAATGTTGATAAACAGTGTTTATTTCATGACTTTAATTATATGCTTGTTACCATACTGTTGTTTAAAAGCTGTGTGAATGACACTGAGCACCTTCTATACACTCATTCACTTTTCTACTTGTGGGAAAAGATGTTTGAGACGAGGATAGGTTCATTATGTATCTTTCTCATCACCACCTGCATATGGCTGTGTTAACGTGTCTATCTGTGTAACAAAAGATGTGTAGATGCTGACAATTTAAAACATAGTCATATTACATCTATAAATTAATAAAATATGGTAGTTTACTCTAAAAATGAGAAATTACATTTACGGTTTGTACCGCATTTTTAACGGTAAAATACTTGCAACTACAGCTGCCGTTTTTTTTACCGTAGATTTTTCAGATTAATTTTTTACAGTGGGACGGATGCATATTTACTGTATATATGGTGCATGGCAATGCATGCTAATATTTTGTCATTAACATCATTATTTATATTTACCTAAAATTATGTCAGAATTTATGTCTATATATCTGATTCTTCATTTGCAGGGAGATAGATGTGAGAATGTACAGTAAGCATATCCAGCATGAGTATTTAGACTTATTTAAAATGCTATCCGTATATTTATTTGTGTGGAGAAATGTATTGCTATATTTTGTGAAATGTGACAAAATGGCTGCAATTTACATGGTAATTAAAAACAAATGATAAATAGTAGGCACTGTGCATTATATATACCAAACAGCACACCAGTATACTTTTTGTAACACTGTAATGTAAGCACACAGATGCTGTATACAGTAAACAGTGTGCTTATTTTTTGAGAACAGGATACCATGATCATTATATGCTAAAATATACGGTATGTTCAGAATACTGTATTATATTAGACCAAACATCCTGTCATGTAGTATTCTACCTGTTCACATGCTGTTTAAAAAACCAGCAGGCAGGCAGTATGCATTATACACTGTAAACAGCACAGTGGTCTTCCATTCATAACACAGCTACTGTAGGCACAGGCAGCGGTGTGGACACACAGAAAAGCTTCCCCCTGCACACACACACCGCATCTCTGCAGTTCCACCCCCAGTGGCAGCTAATAGCAATCCGCTACAGAAATCCAATCGCTACGTTGCGCAGGCACTTAAAACAAGCTCAGTACCGCCACCAGTTATTGAAAAAAAAAAGGAAATACGGTTCATCCGTCCCACTTTCAGGCCATTTTCTAATACAAATCAAACACTTGCTGCTCCCTTCCTCCATTTGTCTTTCTTTCTGGGCCTCTTTGCATAACCCATCCATTACGTTCACATGAAATATGAAAAGGCAATATCCTCTCTGTGTTTGTACTGAAGCGTAATGCGATTGTGTTGTCATTTATAGGAAATAATCGCAAACCTCTCTTTCATTTTCCAGTTCAAATAACCATGAAAAATTAGCCCGCAATGTCAGGAGGGACAACAAAGGAAAGCGCGCAGACTATCGCTTCACCACCGCGCTTGACATTTCTCCTTAATAGGAAAATGTCTGCTTGTTTCTATCTATCCGAGGTTTTTTTTTTGGTTACAAATAAAGCCTTTTCTCTTTCTTAATTAAAAGTTCTGCACTTTGATCTGGAGAATCTCGCCTTGCTCACTCTCTTTAGTGACAAAGAGGCGTTCGGGTCGACCTGGCGTGAAGTAATTGAGCAGGGGGGTCATCATGACCCCCCCTTTTATTCGTCCTCCACCGCACACACAGTTCTGCAGGAGAAGACAGCATCTAATGGCCGCTAGCGAAGACCGTTGTCGCCATACTGGGGTCTGGATCTCTGCGGCAAACGTCCTAGAGATGGGATAAATAATTTAGCAGCCATCAGATGCTCTGGCTGCATGGCTACTATAGCACAACCAGCCTGCCTTCTGATCTCAGATCAGCCGATGGTCACATATCTAATATGGCACCTTTAACAAGCCCAACAGATCCCAGATCAGCAGTGAATTACTGCTCTTTTCAGACACTGCAGGCTGCACTGTCTCGAATGTGCCTATTTACAGTGAGAAACAAACTAGTGGTAATTGGATTGCTATCCGTGAAAGCTCCATAATGACGCTTAATAGACATGCATTGTTTTTCTGCAGTAATTATGCACAACATGATCGGCCCCATCTCCATTTTCTGATGTAATTACTATAGATATGTTTATCCGGCTGACAATTAATATTTGCGTGTGTGTTTTGCGCATGAGTGTATGCCCTGGTATATGTATGCATTCTGACAGCCTAACTAAACTAAGTACGTTGTACTTCAGAGCTCACGCCAAATGAAAGCAAACGCTCCTTTTTTCATAATTAAAGTCGCGCCGCATTCTCATTACAGGGTTACAGATGACATTTTCATCTGGGAAATGACGTGGTGAAAAGTGTAAATAGCAAAATGAAAATTTACAGTGCTTAAGAGAATGTAGGACTAGATCCACAAGAGCCTGGGAATAAAATGTGTTAAAAACAGTACGACAAATATTAAAATAGCTTATAGAGCCTTGAAGGGACCATTCGTCAAGGACTTGATTGCGCATAAAAATAAATAAATAAATTCTATTGTTTTTATTGTATAATGGTGGTTTGTTCTGTAGACTATCAATATATATATATAGCTTGAAGTGGCTAATAATTTTGACTTTAAAATGTTTTTTAAAAATTAAAATCAGCTTTTATTCTACCTGAAATAAAATAAATAAGACTTTAAATATATATATATATATATATATATATATATATATATATATATATATATATATATATATATATATATATATATATATATATATATATATATATATAGCTTAAAGGGGCTAATCATTCTGACCTTAAAATGTATTTATTTTATTTTATTTTTTAATAACTGCTTTTATTCTAGCTGAAATAAAACAAATAAAACATTCTCCAGAAGAAAAAATATTATCAGACATTCAGGAAAATGATAGGAATATGCAAGAGGAATCACAAGAGTCTGGGAATAAAATGTGTTAAAAAATAGTATGACAAATATTAAGATAGCCTAAAGGGGCCTTGAAGGGACCATTCGCCAAGGGCTTGATTGCGCATAAAAATAAATAAATAAATAAATAAATAAATTCTATTGTTTTTATTGTATAATGGTGGTTTGTTCTGTAGACTATCAAACTATATATATATAGCTTAAAGTGGCTAATAATTTTGACCTTAAAATGTTTGTTTTTTTTAATTAAAAACCGCTTTTATTCCAGCCGAAATAAAAAAATAAGACTTTCTCCAGAAGAAAAAATATTATCAGACATACTGTGAAAATGATAGGAAAATGCAAGAGGAATCACAAGAGCCTGGGAATAAAATTAGTTAAAAATAGTATGACAAATATTAAGATAGCCTAAAGGGGCCTTGAAGGGACCATTTGCCAAGTGAAAATAAGTAAACAAACTCAATTGTATTTATTGTATAATGATGGTTTGTTAGGTAGACTATATATATATATATATATATATATATATATATATATATATATATATATATATATATATATATATATATATATATATATATATATATATATATATATATATATATATATATATATATACATATATATAGCTTAAAGGGGCTAATAATTTTGATCTTAAAATGTTTTAAAAACAAAGAAAATCTGCTTTTATTCTAGCTGAAATAAAACAAATAAAAGTTTCTTCAGATGAAAAAATATTATCAGACATACAGAAAAATGATAGGAAAATCCGAGAGGAATCACAAGAGTCTGGGAATAAAATGCACTAAAAATAGTACAACAAATATTAAGATAGCCTAAAGGGGTCTTGAAGGGACCATTCGCCAAGGGCTTGATTGTCAATAAAAATAACTAAATAAATAAACAAACTCAACGAAATATAAAAGAGTAGAATTACTGCGGTATCATTAACCAGACGATTGTTTTGACTTCAGCACACCCAGCAGTCAAAATTCATCAACTATACTGGTGGGCGAAGATAATTTTTGTCACGTCGAGACAAATGAGGTGCCCAAGGAAGCGGAATGCGAACATGACATAACGCTGCTCAAAAGTATCTCTCCTTCCTCTTGTCGGTTTATTTATTTATTATTTCTATGATTGCAAATTTACATATTTCTAAAGGAGGATTATAGTTTGTGATGCATATAATGAGATTTCCCCTCAAAAAGCTAATGAAAAAAAAAGAGACTCATCTTATGCAATTAGCCGGGGCTTATTTATTCTTCTCCTCTAATGTATTAATTCATTATCGCATAATTCGGGCGTTATTTATTTATTTGATTATGTGCACACCTTAAAGCCTTAATTACAATAGAATCCGGGGAGGTCGAGGAAGAGAGACGATGCACAAACTCGGCTATCAGTCGATCTAGTTATCCATTTAATCTCAAGAGTATATCCATCCAATCTCTTATCAGCAGCCTCTAATCTCAGTCTAATCAGTTTACCAATTTGCTGTATGGCAAGTGGCTCACTGGAAAGAACTTAAAAACATTCCTTGGAAAACGCCGGGCGACACCAAAATTTGGGGTTTAGTTCGCATCTTTATTGTCAATTCCTTTCCACTCTTCTCTTGTTCTATCTATCTTTTCTGCAGCGGCTACAGCTCCACGGTCAGTTTGGTTGTATGCAGCTCCACTAGCGTGGGTCACACATGTCAAGTGAGCACACTTCATTTCTTTTCGATTTTCTCTCGCACACCATTTATGCTTTTAACTACAGCTGCACGGCACCCGGGACTTCATTTTAAACTGAGCCCTGGGACCGGCCTCGCTTTTTACTGATATTCACAGTTGTAATTTGCTCCAAGAGTGTCTTTATTTTGCCTTCCGGTCCTCCAAGGCCACTTCCTCCCACAGTCAAACAGCATAGCTCTTCACCCCTGAACGTGCCTTTTTCTCAGCTTCATTCAGACTTGGGCTAGCCACGAGAATTCAGCTTCATCTGACACGTGTCATGATTCAGTTTGAACGGACAGGGCACGCGGTGCGGTGTGAAGTTTGAGCGCTACGTTGTGACGGGCTCCTGGAGAGGGGAACAGAAATAATTACAGTCACTCCTGTTACTCAGCGAGTTATCTTTGGCTCGGGGAAAGAGAAGGAAAAAGATGTGAACGATCGCGCCAACCTTGCTCAAACATGGCTTGGAATAACAGGGAGTAAAAACACCCTTAACCTTGCCTGTTTTATTTACTTTAAAAGGATCCTACGGTAAGTGTGCATCAATTGCAGAGTCCATTGCAATGTGAAATGATAGTTCCCATACAAAAATTTAATATATGGCAAATTACAGTTGAAGTCAGAATTATTAGCCCCCCTGTTTATTTTTTCACCCAATTTCTGTTTAACGGAGAGAAGATTTTTATCAAAACATTTCTAAACATAATAATTTTAATGACTCATTTCTAATAACTGATTTATTTTATCTTTGCCATGATGACAGTAAATAATATTTGACTAGATATTTTTCAAGACACTTCTATACAGCTTAAAGTGACATTTAAAGGCTTAACTAGGTTAATTAGGTTAACTAGGCAGGTTAGGGTAATTAGGCAAGTTATTGTATAACGATGGTTTGTTCTGTAGACTATTGAAAAAATATATAGCTGTAAGGGGCTAATAATTTTGACCTTAAAATGGCTTTTAAAAAATTAAAAACTGCTTTCATTCTAGCCGAAATAAAACAAATAAGACTTTCTCCAGAAGAAAAAACATTATCAGACATACTGTGAAAATTTCCTTGCTCTGTTAAACATCATTTGGGAAATATTAAAAAAATAAAATAAAAATCTAAGGGGACTTAAAAGTTCTGATTTCAATTGTATATGATATACAAGATTATATCTGGATTCCACATACATAAAATATGTTTTTTAATAAATATATAGCAAACATTTTGAACTATTCAATTACAAATATGTACATAAATATTCAAATGTATTATCTTTAAATGTATACTGTATGTCTGGCTTGACTATATATATGTATATACTGTATTTGAACATGTATGTTCCTATTTGTAAGATCAATGGCTAATGTAAAAAGCCATTTTTTTCCAATATATTGAAATATATGTTGCATATATGACATATATTTGTGAAAATGCAAATATGAACTTCTACACTACATGGCAAAAGTCTTGTCATCAATCCCAGTTGTAAAACCCACAATTAATAACTTGACTTCTAGTGGATCAATTGGAAAAGTGGCAGAAGGTCGATTTTTTTTAGATGAATCAACTGTTGAACTGCATCCCAATCATCACAAATACCGCAGAAGACCAATTGGAACCTGCATTGACCAAAGATTCTCACAGAAATCAGTCAAGTTTGGTGAAGGAAAAATCATGGTTTGGGGTTCAAAATGGAGGTGAGATCTGCAGAGTGGATGGCTACATTAACAGCCTGAGGTCTCAAGACATTTGTGCTGCACATTACATTACCAACCACAGGAGAGGACAAATTCTTTAGCAAGATAGCCCTCCTTCTCATACTTCACCCTCCAGATCAAAGTTACTAAAAGCAAAGAAGGTAAAGGTGCTCAAGGATTGGCCAGCCCAGTCACCAGACTTGAACATTATTGAGCATGTATGGGGTAAAATGAAGGAGAAGGCATTGAAGATGAATCCAAAGAATCTTGATGAACTCTGGGAGTCCTGCAAGAACGCTTTCTTTGCCATTCCAGATGACTTTATTAATACGTGATTTGAGCCATTGCAGAGATGTATGGATGCAGTCCTCCAAGCTCATGATGGAGTCATACACAATATTCAATCTTTGTCCACTGCACCATGTCTTTATATTCTATACTGTACATTATTTCTGAATACAAGAAATAATGTACTAGAAATAATGAATACAAGTGACAAGACTTTTGTCTAAGCAAAATCAGACCTTACTGTCTTATTAAAGAATTAAAAATCAAGGCATGATCATATTTCATTTTGGTAAAATAAGCGTAATCTAGAGGCCTTTGCCTTTCATATAAGCCACTTCTTATACCAAATGATCAACTAGAAGTCAAGTTATTATTTGTTGTTCCTAAAACCTGGATAGGCGACAAGACTTTTGCCAGATAGTGTATGTCATGTATCAGATTTCTCTAGAGGCTTATTTCAAAAGAATAAAAATAAAACCAGACCCCTGTCTGGTGACGTAAAGTTCAAGCAAGGGGAACCAATGAAAAAACAGCAGCTGATGGGCTCATCAGCCATTCGAGCTAAATATTCATATTAATTTATGCAGTGCGAGATGAATGCTTGGCCATGCAATTAGTATTACTTTCCAACTTTCAGAGGAAATGGTAAGGCTAATGGTCTCAGGATCAACTCAGCAGCATTTTGTGGAATGAAAGGTTAGCCTGTGTGTGTGTGTATGTGTGTGTGTCTTCTTTGTGCTGACTCTGCAGAGCGAGAGAGAGAGAGAAAGAGAGAGACAGCCTGCTTGTCACTGGTCTCTCTTGGGCAAGCATGGGATTAACTATTATTTTGCTCCTTTGAGACCACAGCTCCACCTAAATTGGTTCCAAGATTTTTCCACCAATCCCTCCACCAAATTCTGCAATCGCCGACCGGCTCGGCGGCTTCCTGCTTTTATTTACAGAGCTCCTGTTATTGCTGTTTTTATTGTTGCTGTTGATGTCGTCCCCGCTGTGGAGGCTTGGAGCGGAAGACTTCTCTCTCTAATTAGCCAGAGGTCTGTCTCATTGAAATGAGGGAGCAGGTAGCTCGCATTAATTATTCATCCCACAGGTAAACATTGGGGCGGCCATGCCTGATGAGTGGACTGAAAAGATGAGCTGGGTGAAGCCACTAACTAATACAGGCCTCTCCCCGGGGGGCTGCTAGGAGGAAAATAAACAGAGTGCATTAGACGCTCAAGAATCCTTTGCACTTTTTTAGTTGAAACAAAACAACGCCGTCTCTAATACCACTAGGCGCAATGAGGTATTAGAATGGGACAGTTGCCTAAGCACGAGTTTCACGGCGGGCCGGCTAGGCTTAGGCTGCCTGCGCTTTCAAATTAAGCCCAAATTGCACATTCATTCGGATTCCCCTTTATCCAGAACCAGATATACAAGCTGAAGCCTCATCCCAGATCCTCTTTTTTTGTCTGCATTTTCTTTCTGTCTGAACTCCAGCAGAAACAGCCTAGCGTGGCTCCAGCCAGGACTGGCGGCCTCATGAGAAAGCTGTGATAAGAATTCATTTCTCCCAATTATGTGCTCTTGTCCACTGCTCCAGTTCATCAGTTCAGTGCAGCCAAGTCAATGAAAGGGCTTGTAATGAAGCAATCAGATGCAGCCTGGCTCCCAGGGCCCCGGCCTCGGCTCCAGGCCTCCCGAACAGGCCAGGCCGTCCTGCGGGGGGAGTTGGTGCTCACACAGACCGTCTAAAGCTACAATATTTAACTACTGGGAGATCAAGATCTTGCTTATAAAATAGAGAGAAGATCAGTCTGGAGTCAAATGCAGATCTCTCTGAGGTCATCCATAAAGTCAACATGAATTATTGTTTTATGGAATATTGTAGTGTTCATAATTGATAATTGATTTATCTGTATGCGGCATACTATATGTATATATATATATATATATATATATATATATATATATATATATATATATATATATATATATATATATATATATATATATATATATGTGAAGAGTTCAGATGCAAAAACCTCTGAAATTAGCATTTTTTCATGCTCCTATGTTATGGCAAATGAAATAACTGAATGTAAACATAAGAAGCTAAGAAAAATGCTCATTCTAAAAGAAAATTACAGATGGCACTTAGAGGTTTTTGCATCTGAACTAGTGCTCAGCATAATTGAGTACAGCCCATTTTGAAAATGAATAATCTTATCCATTTCTCAGTAAAATTAGGCAATGTGTTTTGGTACATTTAAACAAATCAGATTTATTAAACAGATATATTTATTAAAATAATATTTTGATCACCAAACATATTTAGAAATTGAAAGATAATACAATTAAATTCAAGAAAAATATAGCAAGAAATTTCAATCTTCACTTTTTGATTTTCTTTGCTTCTCTTGAATTCTCTTCTTTTTAAACTTTGTATTTAATATTTTTCTATAACATAAATCTGGGTGTACTAGTTTCTGGACAGATATCTTAAGTTATTTTGTTAGATAAGCTTCAGTTTTGGCTTCAGTATTGACTAATCTAATATATATATACATATATACAAATATAATATTGTATAGCTTCCTATTTCAAAATAGATTTGTGAAGGGTGTACTTATATATGCTGAGCACTGTATATATATATATATATAAATAGTATATATATATATATATATATATATATATATAAAAATAATAAAAGTGGAGATTTTTTTATACAATGATGTTAAATCATCATTATCTTTTGAAGGAAGTCTACGACATTTCCGATATACAAAATAATCTTGCTGGTCGAAAGTAACTTTAAGTCAAAATTGTCCAGGGTTAAGAATAATTTCTGGCTTCATTGAGTCTCAACATTCACTCTCCTGTATGATACCTCACTACCAAGCCTCTATTTATGTATTGTGATATGTAGCTATGGCTTCTCTTTCAATATACAAAGTCAAAATGACTTACTACCAAGAGTTGTTAAGTGGAAAGAAGTGACATTTTTAAACAGTAGTCTTAATAACTAAATTCTTTTGTCTTTGCCATGTAATGTTGTTACGATACTGGAATTCGGTACCAATCGATACTGAAAAAAAAAAAAAACGTCCATTTCCCACTAACATTTGAGCGCTGTTCTTAAACAGTGCTGATTTGCCATTGTGTTCACGTGCTCAACAAAAATGACTGTGATTGGCTGTGAAGGGCATCAGCTCACCGAACTCACAGCTGAGAAATGGACAGCATCGATTGGTACCGAATTTCAGTATCGTGACAACGCTATTGCCATGATTAAAGTACATCATATTTTTCTTGTTGTTTTGAAAGATAGTATAGTTTTCAGATTAAAGTGCAATTTAAAGGCTTAACTAGGTTAATTAAAGTAACCAGGCAAGTTAGAATAATTATGCAAGTCCTTGGACAACAGTGGTGTCTTCTGTAGCCAATCGAACACTATGTGTTTCTTACAGGGGCTAATAATATTGACCTTAAAATGTTTTTTTTTTTTAAATGTAAAAAGAAAAATTGCTTTTATTCCAGCCAAACTAAAACAAATAAGACTTTCTACAGAAGAAAAAAAGGATAGGAAATACTGTGAAATGTTTATTAAACACCACTTGGGAAACATTTGAAAAAGAATAAAAAAATTAATAGGAAGGCTAATAATTTTGTCTCCAATACTAACTCTTTTTTTGCCCAGGCAAAAATCATTATCATTTTAAAAAACGTAAAGCCATATGTTACGCAGTCTGTGTTTGAGCAATAATAACAGTGATAAGTGTCTTAGCGTCGAAACCGCACAAAGAATTAATAGCGGGGACGTCACCTGTGGCAGTGTGTTGTGTTAGAAAGTTGAAGAAACCATATCCAGCCAAACTTTCTCTTTCTTCTTTTCACCGCTAACTCTCACCCGCTCCCCTTCTCATTTATTTGCCCTCTCCCCTCTCAACCTCTTCTGGTCTGTCCCCGTCCAACATGTGGAAAGCATTACAGGGAGTCGGGGAGAGGAATGCATGTGTTGAATCATAATCTGGACCTTAAAGTGCTGGATTCTGTTTTCCTTTGTCTCGTAATACTGTGAATGTTCGAGCGAAATTAAAACGAGGCCCTTTTGATCTGTCTCTTCTTCTCAAAAGACAGGAAGTCAAGGTTTGCCGTGCTTCACAGATGTACTCATAATTTGCTTTCGGGAAGGTTCATGGTTCAACTGCAGGGTAGAAAACAAGGTCAATGTGTCCTCCTAAATCAACACCCTGTGCCGTTCAGCTGGTTTTCGAGGTCTTAAATGGTGTAGCGCTTCAAACAAACAACAAAGACAGACCTTAATTGTCTTTCCCTTTTTTTTTTCCGCAAAATACACATCTATTAAATTCAGCCCCCAAAACACACTTTGAGATGCAGTTTACAACAATAATGTGATGGATTTATGAGTGACTGGACATTCAGCAAAGCGAGTACTGTGAACAGTGGGCAAAAAAGTTAGCAAAAAAGGTTATTTAGACCCTTAAAGGAATGAAAATAGTTTAATAAGCAATAAATTAAAATAGGCAACATGGTGGCTCAGTCATTAGATTGTTGCCTCACAGCAAAAAGATCGCTGGTTCAAGTCCTGGCTGAGTCAGTTGGCATTTCTGTGTGAAGTTTGCAAGCTCTTCCCGTGTTTGCGTGGGTTTCTTCCGGGTGCTCCGCTTTCCCCCACAGTCTAAACACATGCGCCATAGGTGAATTGAATAAACTAAATTGTCTGTAGTGTAGGTGTGTGAATAGTGTGTATGGATGTTTCCCAGTTCTGGGTTGCAGCTGGAAGGGCATCCGCTATGTAAGTTGGCGGTTGGCGATTCGCCCAAATATGAAAATTCTGTCATCATTTACACACCGTTTACTTGTTTCAAACCTTTATGAATTTTTTTCTTTCAAACACAAAAGAAGATATTTTAAAACCTGTAACTATCGACTTCCATAGTAATTGTTTTTCCCAACACAGGCTCATTCTGAAAACGTAGCCCTATATACATTTCTGAAGGTTGTGAATTATGTAGCCAGAAGTATGTATGGCTGCATTTCATCTTTAAAACAAATGCTACGAGGCGGTATGATACTGTTCCTTTTCACGCTTACCAGCTGACCGCTTACCTCCATTTTGGATAGCTTTTCTGCTTTTACCAGTTTGTCCAGTAGTTTGCCACGTACATCAGCGGACTTCAGAAGCAGAGAGGAGTTGACCTTAATGACAGGGTTCGATTCTGGCATAGAACGGTTCCAGGAATTGGGTAAGATAAAAGCAGAAGCCAAAATATAAAATAAAGAAGCAAATAAAAGGGTGAGAATGTGGCAAAATCTGAAAACATGGTAAAAATCTGGCGAGGGCTTTTCGTTTTCTAGATTGCTTGATTAAAACAGTCGGTTGGGTTTAGAGGCTGATCACACTGAGCATGCATTTATGTTCTAAAAACGCAAGGTGCGCTTTTTTATGTCGATAGGCAACGACTGG
>NC_079441.1:67088525-67178525 GCF_903798145.1 Danio aesculapii
CTACACAGCTGCGGTATAAAAAAAGCAGGGAGGGAAGGAGTGGGTGCTGGCAAAATACCTCCACAATAGGCAGGTGAGCAGTGATGTCATAGGAGCGGAATGTGATTCGCGTTGAGTTCTGTAACCTGATACCTGCACGTACGAAACACACACACACACACATGCACACGGCCCTTTTTAAAGCAGTGCTCGGCAACACGAACGGGGCTGATATCAGACTTCTGCAATGTATCATCGCATGACATTGATCATGTGTGTAGCAGCAGGGTGAGGTGACGAAATCAACTTTGAAAATTCGACACTCGTTTCTTTAACTAGTTAATTATTCGGTCACACTTTACAATAAGGTTTCAGTTGTTAATGTATTTACTAACATGAACTAATAATGAACGATACTTGTACAGCATTTATTAATCATCGTTCAACGTTTACTAATGCATTGTTAAAATCCAAATTCATGCTTGCTAACAATAAACATCGGTGTTTTCATTAACTAACATGAACAAATAGTGTATTAAATGTATTGTTCTTTGTTTGTTCATGTTAGTAAATGCATTTATTTACATTAACTAATAGAACCTTGTTGTAAATTGTTACCAATTATTCATATATCAGTAGCACTTTACACTCTCAGAAATAAAGCGAGTTGTCATAGGGGTGGTGCCTTTTCACAAGGTACATATTTGTACCTAAAAGGTCCATATTAATACCTCAAGGGTACATATTAGTACCTAAAAAGTGCAAAAGTTTTCCTCTTAATAGTTTTAGGTACTAATATATACTTTTGAGGTACCAATATGGACCCTTTAAGTACAAACGTGCACCTTTTGAAAAGGTACCACCCCAGTGACAGCTCGAGTGCCTTTATTTCTGAGAGTGTATTATGGGGCTCCATTTGTTAAAATCAGTCCATAACATTAGTTAATAAGCAAATCTTTATTGATCTCAGTTCATTTGAATCTCAGAATTGACCCATATTTTCATTATATAGATTTATCAAATAAATTACCACTTCATCCTAGGCTTTTAATTTAGAGTATATATACTAGCTCTCTCTTACAGCGAATATTTATTAAAATGTGTATTTATATAAAAGCTAAACAAATAAAATGGATCAAAGAAATGGCGGCAAACATGTCAATGGAAAAGATCACATATATTTAGTCAAAATGGATGTGTTTTTTGAAGGTGTTTAGAGACCTTCTGTTAATTTCTTAAGGTACAATGTTAATGTTGGAAACTGCTAAACAAGCTTTAAACGAGTAGGGTAACACAATCTTCTTTACAGCCCTTTACTTGATCTAGGTATCTTAATAATAAATAAATAAATGTTTTTATGTATTTTAATTATTAATGTTTTGTTTGTTATGATTTTGATTTTATTGTAATATATTAAGATATTTTATATTTTTTTATTTTATTTATTTACTGTTGTTAATGACATGCTCTGTTAAATAAAAAAAAATAAAAAAATCTAATAAGATATGTATTGCATTAATCTGAACATGTTTTTACACACTACCATGACAGTAATTATAGTAATAAAATGCATGTGTGTGTGTTTTTAAAGCACCATCCAGCTAAGTGTTTCTTATGAGCCAGCTGAATTCGTTGATTTAAAATCAGATAATATGATTTATTAATGTTTTGTGTTATGATTTTGATTTGATTTTAATTTATTGAATTATTTCGTATTTATATTTTCATTTTATTTATTAATACGCCAATTTATTTGCTGTTATTGATGATGTGATCTGTAGTAATATGCGAACTAAAAAATAATAAATGTTTACCTTTTTTTTTTTTGATTAATGAATAAAAAAATCTACCAAATAGGATGTGTATTGCATAAAACTGGACATGTTTGTGAACACTACGATGACAGCAATTATAGTAATATGTCAGTGTTTTTAAAGCACCATACAGCTAAACGTAACTCAGGCTCATTCTGAGAACATACCGCAATATACATTCCTGGAGAGCGCCAAATATGTCTTAGGACATTTTTTTTCACAAATCCACCAGAGGGCGCTGTGTACGTTTTTTGAGAAAATTTCTCTCGTGAGTGGCAGTAACGCCTGCTCTTCTCGCTTAAATCCACCAGAGGCCGCTGTCAACTGACTGACCAATCGTCTGACCCACCCTACTACTTCCCTAAACCCAACCAATAGTGTTTTCAAAAGCACAGATTGACCCGCCCACTCACTTCCCTAAACCAAACCAACAGTTTTAAAATCAATCCCAAAAAAGAAAGCCAGATTTTAACCACGTTTTCAGATTTTACCGCATTCTCACCCTGTTATTTACTTGTTTATTTTATTTTTTGGTTTCTGTTTTTGTCTTACTCACATTCTGGAACCGTTCTTCGCCAGACCCCATCGTCAACTTCTCTCTGTGTCTCAAGTCTGCCAACGTACATGGTGCGCTACTGGACAAACCGGCAACAGCGGTAATGCCGTCCATACGGAGTTAAGCGCGAAAAGGAACAGCATCATACCGCCCCATAGCATTCGTTTTAAAGACAATTGCAGCCCTACATAGCTCTTGCTACATAATTCGAGATCTCCAGAAATGTATATAAGGAAACATTTTCAGAATGAGCCTATGTTGTCTAAACGTGTTTCTTTTGAGCCAGCTGACTTCATTGATTTAAAATTTTAATTATATACTGTATTGCAGTTAAACACTGTTAAATTTCCATAAATACTATTCTAAGTAAATATGAAAGTTATACACAATACAAAATATTTTAGTAACAACGTAAGCCACAGAATGGTTTTAAAGAGCGAGTCTGCAGAGAGCAGGGCATCGAGCAATAGGAAAAGAGATAAAATGGACAGGACCTCTTTCGGTTCTTACCAGCAAATGCAGTAGCTGCTCTAATTGGTTTAGGGCTAACATTAATTACCACATTGCTCATTAATGGATGAAGCCTTTATTGGTTCCATTGATCAGCAGGACTTGTTAGCCATCATCCTAAGCAATGGTGGATGTAACAAGCTTACATATTGGCATATCAATTAATGCAATCAATTCCTGCCGAGCAGCTGCCATTCCTCCCTCCCTGGGCCCGGCACTTGCTCCCTCTCATTGCCATCATTCCTTCGGACAGGCCAGACAACAGCCTGATGTCATCCAGGAATTAACCGAGTGATTCCTTCGTTTCTGCTTAAGAGGAAGCGCTAGCTTGCTTAGCAGAAGTAGAGACCGATGGGACATAAGCAGGTGGCAAGATGCATTGACATTCAACACGGCAAGTTGGACATGTCACACTGGGGTTATTCCACAAGTCGTACAGTACTAGCAGTGGTGCTAGGGCAGTACGGTGGCTCAGTGGTTAGTACACAGCAAGAAGGTCACTGGTTCGAGTCCCGGCTGGCCCATTTGGCGTTTCTCTGTGGAGTTCCCTCACAGTCCAAAGACATGCGCTATAGGTGAATTGGGTAAGCTAAATTGTTAGTGTATGCATGTGAGTGAGAGTGTATGGGTGTTTCCCAGTGATAGGTTGCAACTGGAAGGCCATTCACTGCGTAAAACATATGCTGGATAAGTTGGCGGTTCATTCCGCTGTGGTGACCCCTGATTAATAAGGGACTAAGCCAAAAAGGAAATGAATGAATGAATGAATGAAATTGTCCAAAGTGTATGAGCGTATATGTGAATGAGTGTGTGTTTCCCAGTGTTGGGTTGTTGCTGGAAGGGCATCAGTTGCATAAAACAATATGTTGGAATAGTTGGCGGTTCATTCCACTGGGGCACTCTCTGAAATAGAGACTAAGCCGAAGGAAACTGATTGAATAAATGAATCTGGTGCTACTAGAAAAGACACAACAACATCCGAGCAGCCAGACGGCACTAAAAACAGAAATAGCAATGAGAAACTCAAACCACTATTTTAAGACCTGTTGAAATGTTGGAAGGATTACCTACTGTATAACCTTTATAATGTCAAGAGGCACATCTGAACGAGATCCTCCCTACCGCTGTTAAACATGCTACATTCACTCCTAGAGCTTCTCCTTTTCAAACTTCCCTCTTTCTTTTTCTAATTGAGATCAATGCTGCTTTTTAAGACACATTGATTAGCACTTAAAATCCTCTCTCTATCACTGAGGGTTCTACAGGGAATGCAGATGTTAAATATTAGAGCAGCATGGTGATCTAAAACACAATGTTCCTTCAAAAAAAAAAGGGTTGAGGACAAAGAAAAAAAAGCCAACGACAGGTGGACATGCATTAGGTCAAAATGGAGGGATTTAATGGCAGGTGTGCAGCACTTCATTTGCCTAATAACAAATCATTTGGATGACCAGAGCATGGAGACGAGCGTTATATCACCTGCAAAGGCCTTTTTAAAGGCAGTTCTTTAGGTGGTGCAAGACGATTTAATAAAAACACAACTGGAAAATTGTAGAAATGTAGAAATTATGGTTGATGAAACCAAATGAGTGCTCACAGTCACAAGTTCTTCACCAATGACTATACTATAAAAAAATATCCATAAATTGGCAGTTTTTCGGCAATCTGCATTGCTTATTTTCAGTTTAATTGTGCTTTTTACTTGCATTATGGGACTATGATTTTCCTTCAACAACCTTTGAAGTATAAAAAAGTGGCTAATCTGAAGTGATATATTGTCAAGACTGGTGCTGTAAATTAGAGTACAACAAACTGCCAGTACTTCTTTTATTTTCAATTCAATTCAATTCATTTTTATTTCTATAGCAGTGTCAAAGCAGCTTAACATAGAAGTTTTAGTAAATTAAAACAATTAAATCAGCCCAGTTTTCAGAGTTGAAGTTCAGTTTAATTCAGTTCAGTGTGGTTTAATTTTCACTGCTTAAAGTCCAAACACTGAAGAGCGCCAAGCCTCAAACCAAGCAAGCCAGTGGCGACAGTGGCAAGAAATAAAACTTCATCAATTGACGAAAGTGAATGAAAAAAAAACCTTGAGAGAAACCAGGCTCAGTTTTAGAGTCTTACATATTATTTCCTATATAACATATTGTTTCAAACGACTAAAATGTCAATAAAAGCCTCTTTGTTAAACTGCAGAGCTGAAATTTCAACATCAAAAGTTGACAGAACAGAGATCAATGTCTCTTAATGAAATCCATAACTGTAAAACGTTTATAAAATATGGAAACTTTTAATTACAAGACATTTGTTCAGTGTATCTTAAGCTGTGAAACGTTCATTTGACGCCTGTTGTGTATATTAACAACAGCAAAAACAAGTATCTGGACACATTTCATATGCTATATTATAGTGATATATCCCAGTAGGCACACAACATCGTAAGACGTTAATATTAGGTTAGATTTAGGTCGTGACATCAGGTGACCAAAATTCAATGTCTAATCAGCGTCTAAGGACAACGTTAATTTGACGTTCAATAATGTTGTCAAATGATGTTGATATTTGGTTGATTTTAGGTTATGTTGGAAAGTGACCAAAATCCAAAACTAACATCATATTATTGCCAAATGCTGACAATTATCTGTCAGATATGGCAACCAAAATCCAACGTCTGATAGACGTCATAGTGGTAACGTCAACACAATGTCAGGCTGTAACACCATTAGAAGTTGATATTTGGTTGAATTTAGGTTGGACGTTGAACCTTCACATTGGCCTGACGTTGGATTCTTATGTCAACTCGAATTTCATTCCAAACAAACTGCAACGTTCCCATGACGTTGGGGTACAACGTCAATCTGACATCATGTTGACGTCCTGTGCCTGTTGGGATACAGCAATGTTTTCTAATCTGGCGAAACAGTGGCTCAGTGGTTAGTCCTGTCGCCTCACAGCAAGAAGGTCGCTAGTTTGAGCCCCGGTTGAGCCAGTAACTAGAGTAAACTAGAGTAGTTTCTGTGTAGAGTTTACATTTTCTCCCCATGTTCACGTGGGTTTCCTCCGGGTGCTTTCCCCCACAGTCCAAAGACATGTAATATAGGTGAATTAATTAAGCTAAATTTGCCATCGTATACTTGTGAATGTGAGTGAGTGTTTCCCAGTACTGGATTGCGACTGAAAGGGCATTTGCTGCATAAAACATATGCGGAATAAGTTGGTAGTTCATACTGCTGTGGTGACCCCTGATAAATAAAGGGACTAAGCAGAAGGAAAGTGAATAAATGAATGACTTTTAATCATTTCTTAACCTTCTTCCATTTTCTTTTCAAAGCCACCTGATGTAGATGTGGAACACTGGTCAAATGTTGCGCATCAAATGAGGTTGTCCTGAGAAGACGTGGAATCCAAGCTCCCCCAGAGTCCTATTAAAAAGAAGACTCATTTCGCTGGAGTTCATCTGCCCGAGCGGCTCATTCACTTCTAAATGACTCAACTGGCACATTTCTCCACACAGCCATGACAGCCGACCCAGAGCACACACCGTCCCAGAGGCATCTACCCAATATGCTCCTTTGCCTTTAACTTAAGCTCCACATATCGCAGACTGCAAACAACATTCCTGAAAAGCATATTTTAATCTCGAAAAAAGGGCTAGCACAAAGGTTAGCTACACTCGCACGCAAGCCCGAGCTTCCTTTGACATTAGACAAGGGCACTGTCAAAGCCAAGGTGGCTCAGATGTGCACATTAGCAGAAGAAGTGACTGCAAAAGGAAGATCAAGGTCAGAGGAACGCGTGATGCAAAGGGAAAAGGCTGGATTCAGACTAGTTTGCCTACGAAAGCATATGCACACAGGCGCTTTGGCGGGCACCCAGTCACTCACACAAGCCGTGTCCTTCAGGCAGCTCCCCCAGACTCCGTCCCCTGGGCGACACGTAAGTGGGCTGAGCAATTAACAATTTCATGCTGATTGCCTGAAGCATGCTTTTCTATACCATAAAGATAATAGCATGAAGGGCGCCACATTCCCCCCTCACAGTCTAGACCCCCCACCCCCACCACCACCCTTTAAAAAAATCCCAACCCATAATTCCCCACCGCCTCCAATCCTGCAGTTCCATGTGATGCGCTTTCCCCATTCATTGAGTCCTGAGCGTGCTGCCTGCTGGCTTCATTACAAACGCTCTACACTCCGACAGCACATTAAGAAAAATATAGAAAGGGCTCCCTGAAGAGTAAACAGGTATGATTATTAAAGGATGTGAAAAAAAACAGGGGAAAAAAGATGAGATTCTCAGTCTCCCACTGGCTTCGGGTGATTTGAAAGTCTAATTTGGCTGCAACACAACAGGCGTACAGGTTGTACAAAACAAACCGCCTCAGTTCCCGTGACGCACTGAGCATGCTCTGTGCGGAGGGGTGGTGACAGAACTATCATTCGCTGCCATTGGAGGCAGCTCATGTGACAGCTTGCGACGACTGAAACCGTGCTAACTGCAGATTCTGATCAACCTCTTTGCAATAACCCACATATGAGGTGCACACCAGAGCGACTAAAGGAAGGAAGGTAACTGTATTCTAGTGGTGGCGTTAGGCTGCAGAGTGACAGTCAAGTAAGTGCAGCAAAATATGTCTTGAGTGTTCATGAAAATTCTCTTGGCTTTCAAAAGCGGCGCTGAATTAAAATGAGCATCAATACAAGGGTCAATTTTAGAGATGTTGGAAGCCGCTAAGAGTGACGCGTGTAAATAAGGACATGGCGAAAGATAAACACAACATACCAACCCACGCACAGTGGGCACTGCTAATGAACACACAAACTCTTTCCCAGACATTTCACGTGCTCCAAACGCTCTTTTCGGTCTGAAATCACTAATGATATTTCTGTGTTAATGACTGCCTGTTTTTAAAGCAGCAGCTGCTTGGCTCATACTGGCAATCGGAGGATTTATTTATTGATTGTTTAATGTTATGACCAGAAAGGGGAAATTAATGAACTTGAGACACAGATGAAAATCAAAACAGTGCGAGTGAACATTAAACAAGAAAAAAAAAGAGATTGATTTCTTGCTATTTCGCATTGAATGAATACGTTACCTTCAGAGTATATACAGTGTCTACTTGCCCTTGGTTGTTTTTTCTTTTCTTTTTCTTTCCCGAAGAGATCTGACAGTTACAAGTAATAAGGAAAATAAATTCAAGAATTGATTAAAATATAATAATAAATGCTTGATTGAATTTTGCGCTGATAGAGTGCAAGTCCCTGATCCTCTTCAGTATTCAAATGACTGCATTAGAAACGCTTCCAGGAGTGATGAGGGAATTGGAAAGGGATCAGCAAGAGGCGTTTGGACAGACCGCAAAGAAAAGGTACTGATGGAAGCCTGCCTGATGCGCATTACAAATAAAAGGCAAGAGATTTCTGAAAAAAGGCAAGCCCATTGGCTGAGTGACTATACACAATTTCAGGGAGCAAGGACACATTAAAAGACATCACGTTTGGTCACTTTATCTGTTATCCTGACAGAATAGCCAGCAATTTCCATCCAGACTTCATGCCTCATTCATACGGATGCTACTTTGCATCCTCAGGTGATCATGGCTTTGAAAGGAAGAAATTACAAAAGGATCCCACACTGATGCACGCATCCCTTCCTCCCGCTTGTTTCTCGCTGCCCCCCCATTCCACCCCACCACACCATCTAAATTGCAGTCACAACCCCCAGCTCGTAGGGGATGATAATTGCAGACGGCCAATAAATTACTACTGCCTCCACATCAATTATAAGCATCACGTCTGGCAATGAGGAAAATGAGATCTTGTGACAAATTTCATGAGGCTTGGCTGCCCAGCAGCCTTTCTTAACATGCTACAGATAGCAATCCCTTATCTAGCCTCTGTAATGGGGAGCTACGGATAGAGAGATGGAACAGCAGCCATTTAATTAAAAAGCTGGGTGGTGGTGTGTTGGGGTGGGGGGAGTTGTGTAATTCATTGTAGGGGCCCAGGAAGAAGACAAAGGCTTTGTCTCCAATACATATTTTGCTGTGCGTTGCCAGTCATCAGGGACCGTGCTTTCGCCGGTGCTCGTTTGATAGCCATTCAGAACTCTTTTTTTTTCTTTCTCAGTCCATTCCATTTGCCCCCTCCAATCCCTTTACCTCCTCCCTTCCCCTCTTTTTTATGCTGTTATTTCCCAGGGGACTGCCGAGGTGCTTGCACCAGGGCTGGTGCAACTCATTTGAGAGGGGCATTTTTTTTTTTTGTACAAATGACTGCAGAGAGCGAGCAGACAGACAGTGGCACTGAATGAAATGGCCCCGGCACCTAATTGCGTTCCCACCTGGGAAGCATGGGTGAAGGCAGTGGCTTCAGCGGGAGGAATAGGGAAAGGGACCTGATGAGGATTTATGGAGGACAAGGAGACGGCAAAATAAAACACCAAAAGGCATGGACCTTAAATCTTATTCCCCGCCGCAATATTCATTGCCGTTGCAATCGGGTGTGCTGATAGAGCGTTGCAAAAACGACCGCTGCGTTCAAATTATAGCTGCACTCTCTACTAATATTTAACATCATTAGAAAATCATTAGAAAACCATCATAAAACCTGGGATTATGACTAGAGCATTAAACACAATGATTATTCAGGGTGTTCCTTTTCCCCGCTTTTCCCTCGGAAATGAGATTTCGCTCTCCACGCCTGTGCAGGAGAAAGTAAGAGTATTTCTCATAATTACTACAACAATTGAAAAACATTGGCCTGCATAAATTTCTATACCATTATATGATTGTTTTCCGTTTCCTCAAAGCAAAGTTCTTAAAGATGGGTTGTTATGAAGCGGACAGGAGACAGAGGTAAGGAAACGTTAGGGTGTTTATTAAATGACAACAAGGAGCACATGAAGGATAGCCAGGAGGATCAGGAATGATGTTGGGGTCTTTTCCTCCGTGGCTGGGTAACAGGAATACACGAGGATGGACAGCACACACCAGATACAGCTGACAGAGGATGACACAGACTTGGAAGGACTGGAAGACAGGACGATTCGGGAGGACCAGGAAGACTAGGAGGAATACAAAGAGAACAGGTAAGTAAATCGTTTGTTTTAGCTGAGGATGACTACGCTGAGTGGTCGCTCAGTTGTCCGCTTTCGTCGAGACGAGCCCGGACAATGAGCGACTGGAGTGCTGTGCTTTTATCTGGTGCTCGTGAATGTGATGCAGCTGTGTGCTCATTAGAAGTCAGGTGATGGTGATCTTCGTGAGTGGGGATCGTGAGAGCCTGACCAATCCGTGACAGTACCCCCCTCCCCAGGGCCCGCTCCTGAGGGCCGACACCTCCGACGCCGTGGTGGTCTCCCTCTGCCTCTAGGCGCTGGGAACTCAGGGTGGCTCTCATGAAACTCCACCATGAGACTAGGATCGAGAATATCAGCTCTGGGAACCCATGTCCTTTCTTCGGGGCCGTACCCTTCCCAGTCCACCAGGTACTCCAACTGGCCACCACGACGTCGGGAACGCAAGATCTCCTTCACTGCGTAGACGGCTCCTTCTTCTAGGAGCAGTGGAGGAGGGGGTTCCTCTTCGTGGTCAGGCTCTGTGGAGGGAAGAACAGGATCGTGATAGGGTTTCAGGAGTGATACGTGGAATGTAGGGTGAATACGGTAGTGAGAGGGTAATTGTAGTTTGTAGGTGACGGGGTTAACCTGTTCCACGATGGTGAAGGGACCAACAAATCGGGGACTTAACTTGCGAGAGGGCAGTCGCATGCGTATGTCCCGGGTGGATAGCCACACCTTTTGTCCGGGTGTGTATCTGGGTTCTTCAGACCTTCTTCTATCGGCGGTTACCTTGCTTCGACGGACTGCCCTCTGCAGATGTTGATGAGCCTCGTCCCAGACTCTCTCGCTCTCCCGGAACCAGTGATCCACTGCGGGGACATCAGATGGTTCGCCATCCCAGGGAAAGAGCGGTGGTTGGAAGCCCAGGACGCACTGGAATGGCGTGAGTCCGGTGGAGGGTTGCCGCAGTGAATTTTGGGCATATTCTGCCCAGCCCAAATACTGGCTCCAGGAGCTCTGGTGACCACTGCAGAAGGTCCTCAGGAACCGTCCCACCTCCTGAATCTTCCTCTCTGTCTGCCCGTTGGTTTGGGGATGATATCCAGAAGAGAGGCTGACGGCCACACCTAGGAGCTTGAAGAAGGCTTTCCATAGACGTGAGATGAACTGTGGACCTCTGTCCGACACAATATCTTCTGGAATACCAAATGACCTGAAGACTTGATTAAAGATATTGTCGGCTGTTTCAAAGGCTGTGGGAAGACCTTTCAGAGGGATTAGTTTGACAAACTTTGAGAATCTATCTACGATGACTAGAATACAGGTATTACCTTCTGACGAAGGGAGGTCAGTGATAAAGTCCACTCCTAGGTGTGACCAGGGACGGTTCGGAATCGGCAAGGGATGGAGCTTTCCAGCGGGTAGATGACGTGGGCTCTTGGATTGGGCACAGTCCTTACAGCCCTGAACATATTGCCTCACATCCCTTGCCATGTTGGCCACCAGAATCGTTGGGATACTAGCGAGAGAGTATTGTTGATCCCTGGATGTCCAGTGCCTAGCGAGGTATGTAAGGAGTGGATCAGATCTACCCGGTGTTCAGGTGGTATGAACTGCCGATGAGGAGGGCATCCCGGCGGAGCAGGGGCTTCCGGAGTGGCAACGACTGGAGGAGCGTTCCAGGTGATCGGACAAATGGAGATGTGTTCGGGAAGAATCTTCGTTGGGAGTTCTTCATGATCGTGATGCTCGTGTAAACGAGAGAGAGCGTCTGCTCTTAGATTCTTGGGTCCTGGACGATAGGAAATGGAGAAATCAAAACGTGAGAAGAAAAGTGACCATCTGGCTTGACGTGGACATAGTCTCTTGGCCTCTTTGATATATTGGAGGTTTTTGTGATCTGTGATCACCTGGAACGGATGTTTGGCTCCCTCCAACCAGTGACGCCACTCCTCCAAGGCTAGCTTGATTGCTAGAAGCTCCCTGTCTCCTATGCTGTAATTCTGCTCCGCCGGGCTCAACTTCCGAGAGAAATAGGCACAGGGATGCAGTCGGGGCGGTGTATCATGATGTTGGGATAATACTGCCCCGACGCCGGTGGTGGATGCGTCCACTTCCACCACGAAAGGAAGATTTGGGTCAGGATGAGTCAGGAGTGGGGCCCTTGTGAACTCCTTCTTAAGAAGGCGGAAGGCTGCGGCTGCTTCTTTGGTCCACTCCAGTCCTTTGGGTTTACCCTTGAGGAGATTAGTGAGAGGTGATGTAATCCTGCTGTAGTCCTTGATAAACCGTCTATAAAAGTTAGCAAACCCAAGAAACCTCTGGAGCTCCTTAATGGAAGTGGGTTCTGACCAGGATAGAACAGCCTCAATTTTCTTCCCATCCATACGTATACCGGTTTGGTCAATGATGTATCCCAAGAAATGAATCGACTTCTGGTGGAATGAGCATTTCTCCGCTTTGAGGTAGAGGTGATGTTCTCTCAATGTGTGTAGGACCTCCGCAACGTGTTGGCGATGTTGGGGCCTCACTCCGGGAGTAAATGAGGATGTCATCTATGTACACTATTACAAAGTGGTGAAGAAACTCCCGGAGGACTTCATGAATGAAGTTTTGGAATACGGAGGGGGCGTTGACCAGACCGTAAGGCATGACCTCATATTCATAGTGGCCAGTAGGGGTCACGAATGCTGTCTTCCATTGGTCCCCCTCACGTATTCTTATCAGATTATACGCGCTGCGGAGGTCCAATTTAGTGAAGACTTTAGCTTCTCGGAGCTGTTCCAAAGCGGCTGGTACCAGAGGAAGGGGATATCGGTATTTTACTGTACCGTTATTTAGGACCCTGTAGTCGATGCATGGACGCAGCCCTCCGTCCTTCTTGGCCACAAAGAAGAAGCTTGAGGCGGCTGGTGATTTTGAGTGACGTATGTACCCCTGACTCAGAGCCTCCCTTATGTAATCTTCCATTGCCTGATTCTCTGGAAGCGAGAGCGGGTAGATCCTACCTCTTGGCAACTGGGCATCTGGAACTAGGTCGATCGCGCAGTCCCATGGCCGATGCGGCGGTAGCTGGGAAGCTCTCTTGGGGCAGAAGACATCATGAAAGGAGCTGTACTCCTTAGGAATGTGGATAGACTGCTTCTCAGGAGGACTCTCGACCGATGTTGTAAACAAAGAAATGGGGTTCCGACCTTGAAGAGGGAGATTTGGAAAACAGGTAGGTGTACATCCAGATCCCCATTTCTTTATCTCTCCTGTGCCCCAAGAGATGATGGGATCGTGCTTCACCAGCCACGGGCGCCCTAGAATGATGTCCATATTTGCACCCTCCAGAACCAGAAATTGAATCCTCTCTTGATGTAACAACCCCACTTGAAGAAGGATGTCTTCGCATTGTCGATGGATACGGGTCGAAGATCGAGTGCACTGGGTTATCGGTTGTATCTGGTATATATGCGAGGACGCCTCAGTACGTAGGTGGAGTTGACGACAGAGGGATTGGGAGATGAAGTTCCCTGCTGACCCGGAGTCGATGAGGGCTGTGACAAGGAGAGAAATAGAGGCAGTAGTTATTTGTACGGTGGTAGTAAGTGGTTTACATTGTTCAATATTCGTACTGAATACACTCACTGAAGTCCGAATGGGACGAAGGGGACACTCCATACGGGTGTGTCCACTGACACCGCAGTATAGACACAGACCCCGGGTCAGCCTCCTCTGTCGTTCCGCTGATGTCAGTCTTCCAGACTCTATTATCATGGGTTCTGGTTCTGGAGAGGCTGTTGACTCAGGCGATTGGAGGAGTGCAGACGAGGGGGTGATGGTGTCCTGTTGATAGGAACGGAGACGATCGGAACATCGGAGAGAATGTTGGATGAATCTCTCCAGACCCATAGTATCATCTAATGTGGCCAGCTGGATTCGGAGAGTGGGTTCCAAGCCGAGCCGGTACGTGGTCAACAACGATCTCTCATTCCATCCACTTGCAGCTGCTAGAGTGCGAAACCGGAGAGCATATTCCTGTGTAGATAGAGTACCTTGCTTTAGATGATACAGCTGCTCTCCAGCGGCTACTTCCCCATCAGAACGTCCAAACACCTCTTTGAAATACTCCGTGAAGGTAGTGATGGAATTCATGACCGGCCCGGCTTGGTTCCAGATCGTCTCAGCCCATTTAAGTGCAGGTCCAGAGAGTAGTGATACGATGTAGGCGATCTTTGACTTATCTGTGGGATATAGAGAAGGTTGCATTTCGAATATGAGGGAACATTGTAACAGAAAACCATTGCACTCCCCCGCTCCGCTGAGTAGGGCGCTGGTCGGGCCATGGGACTGGAAGGAAGGGCCGAAGAAGAAACTGTGGAGGCGGAAGTGCTCGGTGCTGGTGGTGCGTTGGAAAGTGGAGCTGGTGGCTGTAGAATCCGCTTCAACTGGTCCACCAGCTCTTGAAAGTGATCGGGGGTGCTCATGTTGTCGTCGTTAAAGGTCCGGGCTTCTGTTATGAAGCGGACAGGAGACAGAGGTAAGGAAACGTTAGGGTGTTTATTAAATGACAACAAGGAGCACATGAAGGATAGCCAGGAGGATCAGGAATGATGTTGGGGTCTTTTCCTCCGTGGCTGGGTAACAGGAATACACGAGGATGGACAGCACACACCAGATACAGCTGACAGAGGATGACACAGACTTGGAAGGACTGGAAGACAGGACGATTCGGGAGGACCAGGAAGACTAGGAGGAATACAAAGAGAACAGGTAAGTAAATCGTTTGTTTTAGCTGAGGATGACTACGCTGAGTGGTCGCTCAGTTGTCCGCTTTCGTCGAGACGAGCCCGGACAATGAGCGACTGGAGTGCTGTGCTTTTATCTGGTGCTCGTGAATGTGATGCAGCTGTGTGCTCATTAGAAGTCAGGTGATGGTGATCTTCGTGAGTGGGGATCGTGAGAGCCTGACCAATCCGTGACATGGGTTTTCTCGAGAATGACAGCTGCGAGCGACATTAATGCAATTTCGCCAAGAGTATAAGAGGGCTAATTCAGACATTACCCATTGCCTCCGCTGTTGAATGGCCATTGCCATTAATATGTTGTTTCTCATTGCGTTTAACCAGATGCACAAATGTCCATGCTGTGACTCTCATATATTCTGCAGAATTACCGGTAACACTTTATTTTGATGGTCCATTTGACTATTAGAGGACTGTCTGATTAATATCTGTTGATATACCTAACCCCAACCCTAACCCCAACTTAACTGTCTACTTACAATCTAATGAGAATTAGTTGGCATGTAGATGCCACAGTCATATCACCCTGCAGCCCAAGACCGGATACTCACTGAAGTTAAGCAAGGCTGAGCCTGGTCAGAACCTGGATGGGAGACCACATGGGAAAAACTAGGTTGCTGTTGAAAGTGGTGTTAGGCCAGCAGGGGGCACTCAACCTGCAGTCTGTGTGAGTCCTAATGCCCCAGTAAAAAAAGTGAAGGGGACACCATACTATCAGTGTGCGACGTCTTTTGGATTAGACGTCAAACCAAGGTCATGACTCTGTGGTCGTTAAAAATCCCAGGATGTCCTTCGAAAAGAGTAGGGGTTTAACCCCGTCATCCTGGCCAAATTTGCCCACTGGCCTCTGTCCATCATGGCCTCCTAACCATCCCCATATCATAATTAGCTACATCCCTCTGTGTCCCCTACACCAATTAGCTGGTGTGTGGTGTGTGGTGTGCAGTCTGGCGCAATATGGCTGCCGTCGCATCATCCAGGTGGATGCTGCACACTGGTGGTGGATGAGGAGATTCCCCCCCAATGTGTAAAGCGCTTTGAGTGTCCAGAGAAGCGCTTTATAAATGTAAGCAATTATTATTATTATTATTTGATGGAAACTGAATAAAATATGAAATGCCATTATCAAACAAAACTTGAACGTCCTTCTTTTAATTGCGGTTATTATACACAGTCATCACTTTCAAACCATTCCGTTTCACTATTTACTTTAGGCAAACTCCAGCAGGATATCAGAGAAAGTGTGTGTGTGTAACAGCATTATCAGTCGCAGTAATCAGTCCGGAGGGAGAGGGCATGTAATGGAGGTTCCCCCAGAGGAGATGAAAGCCGCAGGGCTGAGTGGGTTCACAAGCCCAGGGTCTCGCTCAGCTTCTCAGACACTTTTCAGGAGCTTGGTTCACAAAGCTCCCTGCTGAGGAGCTGGCCGATGAAGCTCTTTCCTGGCTTGTCATGTTGTGCAAAGGTAATGACCCCTTGACCCTGCCCTAAAAAGCCCCCCTGGCCAGACTGATGGGGGCCTCACAGCGGTTGTTGGGGACCATATCCATGTCTTTGCAGAATTAATCTGCAGACAGACAATAGACACACAGCAGTGGTATGGTTTAACATCCCACCACAGTCTAACAGCCAATGAGGGACAACTGCATCCTAAATGAGCACACATGTCCACGAAGCGTGTGTGCATACACAAGTCCATCATAGAACATGTCATATACATGTACCTTACCAATTCATGTACAGTATGTTGGACACCTATGGTTGGAAAATGCCCATTCTGTGTGGGTATATGGGGGCTAGGGCTGGAAATTCTCTTTAGACAGAAAAAAACCGGAGGTTAAAATAAGAGCAATCCTTGTCAAGGCTTTGAGAGTAATTCAACTGACACTGATGAGAATCAATGCTCCTTTGAATGCATTACTTGGCAGAAACAGGCCTTTTGTCCCTTAAACCCAGCCAGCGAAAAATGATGCCCTTCGAACAATGGGGGGAGAGGTGAAAATATAAAGAGTGAGAGACAGGGAGAGAGAGAGAGGTCCTCCCTCCATTCCCTTTCACTGAGCCAAATGGATTCCGAGCACTTATGCATTAATCAATCAATATCTCTCACTGTACATCAACGGCGCAACCAAGTTATGAATGACCTTTCTGACAAAAAAAGGACACTTTAATGTGCACAAGACTACATGTAGCTGAGTAACTTTGGCCCATTTTTTATCATGCATGATTACACCTGCACAAGGCACGGGGCCATTAATAGTGCACTAAATATGACAAGGTTAGTCATTATTCAATTAGCACAAAAGAAAAGGGCAAGGGGCAAATAGGCGAGCGAGATGGGGGATGTCATTCTTTGGACATCCATCTGTCACTCAATGTGGCAGAGAACAAATGGAATAACCTAGAAACTTATTGTCCTGCCACTCATTGCAATAATTTTCATATTTGTTCAATAATCTTATATCTTAAGTGTCACATTTTTCAGTTCCTTCGTACTCCGAGGGAAAAAAAGAAGCAGTGTGCTAAGTCACACTACATTTACATGTAGCATCTGTGAGAGGATCTCATGTGCTTTGAGAGCACTTCTTTTGTACCAATGTTCAAGAGCTAATTTAAAGATGGCTACTATCTTCAGATAAAAGACGACTGGAGCAGCTGTCGCACTTGAGAGAAATCACTGGCAGAACCAAGTCTGTTTATGATCAAGTACAATGTCACGCTATCATTCGACTGATCACTCAGATACAGTTAGGTCTCGAAATGACTTGGAGCTCAGCCATTAGGACAAACAAGACATCCTCTGCCTTCTGAGGACTTCCTCCGATAGGCGGATTCACTTGAAAGTGTTTGGGTTGAACTTAATTTTTATCTTAAAGAATAATAAAATCAGCAGCAAAGTGCTTTTAATTATCTTCTCATCAGTTATTACTAGTCATAGTCCTTCCCCCTCACATTCTCTAGATGGGAGTCGAGCAGTTTTAGACTTCGGATGCGAAATCTCTTGTGGCCGGGAACTTGCTCGGTATTGATGGCAAGAGCGGCACTTAACTCTTTGAGCAATCAAAACTCAATCATTTCTCATTAAAATCCCGAACGCCTGAAATCAGATAACATTTGGGGAGAGACTCTGGTTTCGTCCGAGAAATGGATTTCTCTGGGAACTTTCCTGGAGGTGGGAAATGGTGAGCACACAATGCGAAAAAGAGAATTAGGCTTTCTTAACGGGAATGGGTATGAAACAGGGTGCATATATAGGATTTTGACATGGGGACTTCTGTTTCTCAGCCACTCTTTTTTTTTGGGGGGGGGGGCGTGGATGTGAAGCATGGAGACAGAGTGGAACGGACAGGAGCTGACTGCACAGTGAAGCTGAGAAAAGAAGAATCCAGGCCATGAGCACAAATTAATGCTATTGTGAGTTTGCGCACAATAGGGCCTGCAAAGTGACTGCGGAAGACCCTTAAACAAAGGAGACATCGCTCTTTCCTCCCTTCCCAATTAGATTTTCTCACCCATTTTACATCACAAAAAGGGGGTCCATTTTTGCCTAATTCCTCCCTGCCACTGACACAGGCACCTCGGAAACTAAACCACAAGCAGATTAGTGCCAGGCGAAACGTGATTGACAGAGATCTGCATGCTTGTTGTGGACACCTACGCTGCAGCTACGATCCTTCCCTCCCTTCCTCTCCGTGAGCGTCTCCTCCTCCTTTACACCTGCATGTGATATTTGCCAAATACATGCAAAAGACACAATTTAAAAAAATGTCTCCTAGCTTCATTTTGACCCTGGTCTGAGAAATGCTATGTACTATTAATATATTACACTCTGCTAATAATCGTTTGAGTCTCTAGGCTGTGCTCAGAGATAAACAGAGGTTCACTGTATTATTCATCGTTTGTTGATGTGTCTGGTTTGCACTGGTTTAAATGACTGACACCATGGGACTAGATATGAATTTGAGGGACTAGAAGACGTGAAGCAATTGTGTGTGTGTGTGTGTGTGTGTACAGTATGTTTTCTTTAATAGGCACGGGTTGGCATGTCATCTCTATGGCTGCTCCACAGCATTGGCTCATTAAGGACACAGAGCGGAGTGATTCTGGTAAGTTCATGCTAATTTCCGTCCCTGTCTGCTCAACCACCCTTCTGAGACACTATTAGTGCCTGTTTGAATATTCAGATAAGCAGGAACCAGAGATGCACAAATTAAATCCCTTTATTCTGATTTAAGCCCTACATTGGGCTCCATCTGCACCCCCTGCATATGGGCAACAGCGAAGACAGGGCAAATATGGAGAGAGTGAGAAAGAACGAGCCCCTCAAGAGTGTTTCTGGCATGCTAGCCACTTGCATGAGAGTTACGAAACGTAAGAACATTATAAAACTTAATATCTAGTGATAAAAACTCAATTTTTAAGGGCTGCAAAGTTTTAAAGACTGATTGTTAGTCCATAAGAATGAAAAGAATGAACATGTTTTCAAAACAGGTGTGTTGAGTCATTGACCATGGAGAATGATGGAAAACAAGTCTTTTAATAGGTGTACCCACTCTAATGCAGTGCCACAAGGCTCTAAGTGGGGACAGAATTGCGTGTCCTTCCCTCTTGACTGTACGGCACAGCTGAATTGACTCGATACGCAGAGCACTCCTGTACGGTGACTGAGCAGATGGCATGAAAATTGACCTTTGCTTGCTTTCTGAACTGTGGATTATTCATCTTTAATGCTTTCAATTGGTCAGGGTGGCTTGAGCTGGAACCTTCTGACATATTTGCCTTCTCCCTTTCCTTCGCTGTGTCTTTAAAACTAATTTCCAACAGAAAAAAAAAATGCACTCCAAGACCTCAGCGAACGGCCATGCCAAGAATCCCAGCACAATAAAAGGGGCAAAAGAAGCTTGTAAACTGCAGCAAGGATTGGAAATCAACAGACAATGATTGCATATGCAGTAAGCGTTTAACAGGCAATGTGTAAAACAAAGAAAGAGGGAAATTCTGGCTGAGTAGTGCTATTGTTCTGCCGTCTTTATGTAGGACTAGTAAAATACGGCCAAACTAAAGGTGTGATCACTGCCAAATGGCTATAAATTGTCACCAAGACTTGAAAACAATTGTGATTTTGATTCTTCTCATGGGAGTTCAGCCTTGTCACAGCTTATGTGACTTCTATCATTCTTCATCCAGACGCGGTTCAACAGGACACAAAGTGCTAGAACCCTGCAAACCTTTTCTGTTTATAAAAGATGTCTAATAGATGTCTAATAGACATCTAAACATAGTCGTCTAAGTTAAAACAGGGCTAAATTTGGGCTGTCAGTGAAATAGACATCTAAGAATAGACTAAACCTAGACTAGTCATTAAATAAATCAAACAACAAATTTAAGTCTAGTCTGTCTATTTGGCGACTAGTCTAGTTAAGGGGTATTCTTAGACGCCTATTAGATTTTCACTGACAGCCCAAGTTTAGCCTTGTTTTAGCCAAGCTGTCTACGTTTAGATGTCTATTAGACATCTATTAAACACGAAATTGTTTGCTGGGAACAAATACACAACATTCACTTTTAACTGAATCTAAAGATCATCCATCAGTAGATTCAGGCCCATCTGAATGAGCAGTAGTGAGAATGTGTCTGCTAGCAGCCAATAAAACAGAAATGACAGAGACTGAGTCCAAGCAGACAAAGAGATAGTGTGAAAACTTGAGACGTCATAAATCTGGCCCAGTCAAATTTCGGGAATGTCCCAGTTTGTCAAAAACAAATAGCAGCTTGTCTCTGACCATTGCTAGGCAAACGAGCCTTCACATCTGGTCAAACAGACCTTGCGCTCTGTCAGGAATCTAGCTGAATCCATTTTTGGATAAATGAGGACTTGATGCGGGATTGTATTGCCCCAGAAGACTTCTGCGGTAGAATGTGAACTAAGAAATCTTCATCAACAGCACTAACCCCTTGTTACAGTGTGGCTAATCAATAACACCCAAAAGCATGGGGACTTGCATGGCCTACAGTGTGAGAATTAGTGTTTCTTGCCTGTGAAGTTTCACCACGGAGCAAACATGATGGAATCTTCGTGTAGGAATCTTGCATTCGCTCCCCTCAAAGACCTCTGTCAGAATACACTAATGTCACATTGATCAGCTGCCTTGCCTTCCCTAACATCCCTCCGTCCCCACTTCTGTCACTCGGCTCCTTCTCTCCTCTGGGCTGTGTGTGAATAATCAAGCGAGCGCTGAATCAATGGCTGCCGTGCGGCTCCACAGGTAAAGGTTAGCAGGGTGGAATATTGAATTATTCCTGCTTCTCTCATCAGTGCCATCTGCTTGGCTGCCTCTAATTGACAGGTCAGAGGGACAAGATGGCTCTCTTCAGTATTTAGAGCCTGATTCTCGGCGTTCTAGCCGCAAAACAACAGACGTTGAAACGATGAAACGTGCATCTTCCCGTCAGCAAGCGATTGTTTCATGTGCCAGCTGCCCTGAGAAGCCGGAGATGGAGAGAGAGAGAGGGCATTCTGCTGTCAGAGCTCTATGTTGAAGACACAGGCAGCTCATCCACAGCCAAAGATCATAGCTTTTGATCTTTTGCTGCCTATCTAGAGGGGACAAATCAGCTTGTTAAAAAAAAAGACAAAAATCTAAAACTTTCTGATCAACGATGGGAAAACTCCATCTTTCAATCCCTCTGTTTTTTCGCCTGTGGTCACACCAAACTGACGAAACTCTAGCTGAAGCAAAAATCAGCCGTCTAACTGAAGTAACAGCTTGGCATCAAATGCCAAATCTGAGAGAAGCTAGAAACTTTTTGGCTCCCATCTCTAGTGTACCTGACACTCATTAACTAAAAGAGAAAATCTATTTGAATGTGCAGCCAGCAATTTCTTACGCATAACTAGGGCCAGACAGAATCTGCGAACATTTTATGCTATTTCTGCTGAGAATTTTGTAAAAAAAAAAAATCTGTGGATTTATGCAGAAATTATTTTGGGAGTATCGTAACTAAAAACTTAATTTATAAAATAAAAAAAATGCTTTTTTAACTTTTATTTAAGGTTTACAATGCAAATCCATCTAGATCCACTTATTTGGTAAACAAAGCAAGTCTATCACATAATATATCCATTAAAAAAAACTGAAAATATTACTTTACAAACTGTATTTTAAACAAATTAAATGAACACTTTCATATTAGTCAATATTATAACTAAAATAATTCACAAACAATAAATATACATTTACGTATTCTTACACAAGTGAATAAATAGACTCAATGATGGGCTGACAATCTGCGTATTTCTGTGCGTACAGGTTCTGTTTGGGCCTACACATAACATACAAAATATCACTTCAAAATTCTTGAACAAGAGCTTAAAATTTATTCAGTTCAGATGATAATTATATATTTGTATTTCTTGCTTGTGTACTATGATGATACAATGCAAATATACAATGATATATTAGATTACAACCAAAAGCACACATATTCCAAATCTATCTAGCTTCAGGTGCAGTAGGTGATCTGCCAGAACGCCAACCAGTTAGCATAATATCTTTCAAATACAATACCTCCCTTGCCGTCCAAAGCCACGCCACCTGATATCCTGAAAGTGCACATTAAATATGAGAGACACTAGATCATGTCATCCGCCAGTTAGAAAACTTTATAGTACTTTATAATACTACAATTCCAAACAAAAACTGTAACGAACAAGCAAAACTTGTCATATTGTGTAACATTTGATGCATGCAAGGATCGCTGGTCGCACTCTCTAACATGCTTTGACCTAAAGTGATTACTGTATGCTTAATGGTTAGCCGGCGGCATGCAGGAATTACATTTATTACTAAGCCATACTGACATGCTATTTCAGACCGAATGTTCAAAGTAGCACGGTAAACAATATAGGGAGCGCATCACTGGTGTCATTGTTCAAAATTGAACCAATGTGAATATAAAACCTCAGTAAACTTCACCTCAGTAAAACAGGTTAGCACTATTTATGTTTTGTTGTTAAACTAAATAAAAATCTGCATTATCGATGCTGTAAAAGGTACCGTATGAACTTGAAAATAGTCACATTTTTCTTTTGCCAGAAGATTTCAGTGGCTGAACAACACTTCTGTGCATATAACCCATTCATAAAACAACACAATCTCAATCGGCTTCACTGCAAAAAATTATTTTCTTACTTAAAATTTTTGTCTTGTTTCTAGTCCAAATACCTAAAAATTCTTAAATCAAGAAGAATTTTCTAGACAAGCAAAACATATTGTCTTGTTTTCAGAAATAATATGCCAAAATGAAGTGAGTTTTTCTTTAAAGCAAAGTAATCTGCCAATGGGGTAAGCAAAATAAGCTTATGCCAAGAGGAAAAACAAGATTATTTTGCATACCCCATTGGTAGATGCTTCTTGATATAAGAATTTTTGGATATTTGGACTAGAAAAAAGACAAAAAATCTAAGTAAGAAAAGCATTTTTTGCAGTGTTTGCGTGACTAAAATAGTTTTAAAACATGACATTACCTGTCTAAAAAAATACTTCAGCCATGGTGTCATCCATCCTCCAGCGTGCAAAAGTTACTCCAATATTGATTCAGGATATTAAAAAAGTTTTGATTCAGCATTTGTTTTTACTGCTGTCACTCTCTCGTGTGCAGGTGAATGCGGCAAGCGAGCACACGCAAATGGCAGATCTGCGTGAACGGACGCAGATGTACAAATCTCGATTTCAAGAGTTTCCACTTGGATATGCTTGGCATATAAAGCAGGTTTGGCATGCTGTCCCGGGAGAGAACCCTGAGCTCGGAGATATTTGAGCCCAGGGCTCCCACCCGGTCGATAAGCATATCAGGAGATCCCAGATCAGGTAGGTCTCTCGAGAGCTCCCCCTTTAGAAAAGGGAGGAAAAGGAGGAGATGGGGTGGAAGGGGGGATTCTTCCAAACGTAGATAGAACAGTAGGGAGAAAATGATCCATTTATAGTAAACTAGGATCACTCTGATTGGATTATTACTGATTACAGATGAGCGGCCAGACGTGCTCAATCATATCACGTGCTCCTCTCGAAATTAGTTTATGAAACTTCACTTGTTGTCAGACAATTTGGGCTACTTATTAGAATTATGGGAATTATCGGCCTGACAAATTTTAACTGGATGAACATGTTTTAGTCTTATACCTTAACCAGAATATAAAAATACATATAAAAACATTTAAATCATTTACTTTAACTATTACTATTGGAATGTGAAGAGACTTTCAACCAGCACAACAAAAATATTTCTGAAGACAATCACCTTTAACCCTTACAGACCTTTAAAAACTCTCTTCATGTCATCTGCTGTTTCTCGTCCAGCTGCACATTTCTGCTTAGCTGCAGTCTGCTTGGACACATGAGTGACAGTTCCTGTCCTCTGCGGTCTCAGTGCCCTGACTGACACAGGACGAGCGCGAGCCTTCAGCCTGCCACCCGAAACCCTCGCGCCCCGCTCGAGCTCCCCACCGCAGCCTCCAGGCCCCGGAATAGAACTCATTAGCACGTTTGGTAAGTACAAATGAGATGACTGCCTCCTGATGGACTGTCTATCTTTTGGATCAGCTTTCAGGGAGAGTGTCTCGTAATGACGGGTGAAGGGAATGAAAGAGGGGGAGAGAAACTAATATTATAATGCTCTCTACGCTCACTCTGGGCAGTGCAGCCTGAAATGGAGGGCCCTGAAGTGGGCTTGATGACAGAGAAGGCCTCTCTCACCCACACGCAGGATCCCACTGTGGGTGTGTGAACACCCACATGCGTGTTAATTGGGTGTCCGTGAGCATGTGAGGCTGTATACAATACAAATCTGCTGCACTTGTACAATTTACACCCTCTTATCATCTCCCCATCAAAGCGGAGCAAAGAAATATGTTCCATCCACATAAAAGCACTGTCACCCACACATGTACTAAGACCCTCCATTTGACCCGAGTCCTTCTCACCTCCTTGTTAGGGCAACCAGTGCTCAGAGCTATTCAGGCCTGGCCAGTAAAATGGCAGTAGACGCAACCACACAATCCATTTTGATTTGCAGACAATCCCGGAATAGCAAGGCTGCTTCTTGGTCAACTTGCAGTAGCAGGATGAGCCAGGGAAGGAATTTATACAGAGGCTGCCTATAAACCAACCGGCAAAGAAAAGACTTCCTTGTGTGAGCCTGGCATGGACATATGAGCCCTGCCCAATGTTGTGCTGAGTGGAAAATCCATAAAGCCATCACTTAGGCTCTTTAATAAAAGGGCTGGTTTCATTTTAATATTTTTTGAAATGAAAGGTAATGCATTTATGAAATTCGTGGCACGCTCAGCGGACTAAAAACAATTTCCTCTGCAAGGCTGTGCCCTTCAGCGGCAGATTAAGGGACAGACGTCCGAGAGGAGCCGGCACAAGGCCCTTCAGGCCCTTGGTGGGGTTTTTGCCAATCGGATTGCATCCTCTCTTCTCCTACAGCATCCCAGCAATACCAGACTTTATTAAAAGAAGCCTCAATGATGCTTCTTGCATGAGTTGCCCTGCTCTTTATTCAGCTGTACCATGGCATGGTTGTGAGAGGGGGCTTTGAGGAGGAAAGGGGTCATGGTTAGCAGCTATAATATCCTCTTTCTGAGAAGGTTTACTCTGCATTTTAACAAGCATGTAAAAAAGATTCCACATCCCAGGCTTGGCTGATGTCTGCAGGGCTGGTATGGGGCCCGGAGTCCAGACACGCACCTTGCCCTGAATAGCCCTCCATAGTATCTCTTCCCCTTTGGAATGCACATATACGCTTTCATGCAGACATGTGGCCCCAGTCGATATAAAACAGTAATGTGCAAATGTGCATATAAACATTCACATCTCTCTTAGCTCAGGGTGACACTCCAGTCCAGTAAAAATAAAGGTAAGGACTTTTTAACACCACTCAGCTCTCCCCTCACTTGACATTTCCTGTTCGCCGTCCAAGAGCTTTAGTAAGTAAAGCAAAGAGCCCAGGAAAAAATCCAGCATTTGCTTTAATAATGCATCAATCTGTGCATGCGATGCAGTTTTGCATATAAGCTGATATTATTCATGAGCCTGCAGGCTGATCTTAAGTAGAGGAGACTTTTTTACAGTCTTCCCTGTATAAAAATACAGTCTAGTTTAGTGGTATATAAGAGTATCAACACAAACAAAAAAAAGAGTATTATTTATAGAATATTAAATATTGAGCAATTTTAATGTATTCATTCATTCATTTTCTTTTCAGATTAGTCCCGTTACTAATCTGGGGTCACCACAGCGGAATGAACCGCCAACTTATCCAGCATATGTTTTATGCAGCGGATGCCCTTCCAGCTGCAACCCATCTCTGGGAAACATCCATACACACTCATACACTACGGACAATTTAGCCTTCCCAAATCACCTGTACCATATGTCTTTGGACTGTGGGCGAAACCGGAGCACCCAGAGGAAACCCACACGAACACGTGGAGAACATGCAAACTCCACACAGAAATGCCAACTGACCCAGCCGAAGATCAAACCAGTGACCTTACTGTGAGGCGACAGCACTGCCTACTGCGCCACCGTGTCACCCAATTTTGATTTAATTATGCTAAAAATGTTATGTGTGCGACACAGAAGTGAAGGTTGCTGATTCGAGCCTCGGCTGGGTCAGTTGGCATTTCTGGGTGGAGTTTGCAAGTTCTCCCCGTGTTCGCGTGGATTTTCCTCCGGGTTTCCCAAACAGTCCAAAGACATGTGCTGTAGGTGTATTGGGTAAGCTAAATTTTCTGTAGTGTATGTATGTATGTCCTGGTCCTCTAGATCAGTGTTTCCCAACCCTGTTCCTGAAGGCACACCAACAGTACACATTTTCAATGTCTCCCTAATCAAACACACCTGAATCACCTAATTAGAACATAAGAAGAGACTCCAAAACCTGAAGTTAATTAGTCAGGTAAGGGAGACATCCAAAATATGTACTGTTGGTGTGCCTCCAGGAAAAGGGTTGGGAAACACTGCTCTAGATTAGGCAAGGCAAGGCAAGGCAAGTTTATTTATATAGCACATTTCATACACAGTGGCAATTCAAAGTGCTTCACATAAACAGGATTAAAAGAAACAAGTATAAGAAAAATTTATAAAAATGGTTAAAAAAATAAAAGAAATAAGCATAAAAACAGATAAAATGTGTTATAAAAGAATGAAAGAGAGAGAAAAACATAATAATGTGATCTACAGATTAGAGGTTGAGCGTTGGGCTAACAACTCACCTCAAAAATAAATAAATAAATAAATAAATAATAGATGTTATGAAACACCAATATGGTGCAGCTAAAAATGGCCCTGGGAGTAAGCAAGCAAGTAAAAATGTTATGTATTGTATCCATGAACACAATATATTCTATTCTCAAACCTTGAATACTAGTCAGTAGTATGGACACATCTTAAAATAGTCAATAAACACATTACAAATTACTTATTAAAGTAAAAAAAATCATTAAAAGTAGTAATCTTATCATTAACGTACAGTAGTAAAGCTTTTTTTTGAATAAAATCTGATAAAAGAGCCAAATAAATGAAATATGCCATTTAAAAAAAAAACGAGTTATTAAAAATTATTTTTAAAATTTAAATGTAAATATTATAAAATATATTTTTGATAATAAAAAAATGTGCTCAAAAGCTGTGCATTCTAGTGATTGCACATTGAGTATGTTCTGCATTCTTCAGATAGAACAAACTAAACCATGTCATTGACCCTTGAATTTGTCCAAGACTTGTTCAAATTCTCCAGTGCTATTCCCTCTCCTGCCTGGGCACTGAGGGGGAAGGGCTGCAGGCAGTTGGCACGAGAAGCCAAGCAGGCTGCTGTTCCCGTGTCTACAGACAGGGATTTCCTGCAGCACGTCATAGCTCAGAGATCACGGCACTGCCATCTGCGACCGAAAAAAGATTTACATCGGCAGCTAATCCACAGCACCAGTGCAATGTGTACACTCTCTAAAACAGCTTTCCCTCCTCTCTCCTACAAACCCGTACACAAATCTTCTGGGCTAGTTTTAAGCATTGCCACCCAAAGGCCTGTAGCGCCATCAAAGAGCCAACTAACCAGCTTTCATTTCCACTTACCTCTTTTCTTACTCTCTCTCTCTCCTGTATCTGTCAGTTTGCAATGTTTAAAAAAACTTCAGTCCATTAAGTCTTCTGAAATGAGAGACCCCAATGTGTCATCCAGCTATATGCCCTGGTGAACATCACTCATAAAACCTGTCATCTGCTGCTGTAGTGTCTCTTCCCACACATCAAGCTCAGACACACACACACACACTCACACTCACAAAGCCGACTGTGTGTGTGTAAGCATGCGTTAGGGTGTGCTGTCTGGGGCATCTAAAAATGTAGCATTTTGGGAAACCCTTCTTGTAGAGAGCTTCTTTGTGTTGTGGTGAGTGAAGGGGTTAAGAACGACAAGTGGATGTCCAGTGAGAGAATGGCATGCTTGAGCCGCACATTTTCAACGCGGGGGCAGGAATTAAAACAATGCCTGCTTTTTATCCATGTAATGCTTTAATTGGATGGGAAACTGCCGCCTTGGCACTCGGTGGGCGAATCAGAGGGCAAAAAAAGTGGCACAGAAACCCAGCTTACACTACCTGGATGCCAAAACATCAACCTAGAGCTTAAACATATTTGCTTGCATGTGTATACATTAATGTCATATCTGACTATACGATATTGTGTTCGTCACGGATCTAATAATGCTTAGATGGCATGTACTCATGGGTAATTGGTTATTTTAATCAAGCCTGAACTTGCTTAGTTCCGAGAGAAAACAATATCACAACAACATATGGATCAGAACTGAAAACAAAGCTGATCAATATTTCCACAATCAATTGTTTTCATCAACAGCATCTGCTATGGCACACTTTCCCCGAATTAGTGGTATGGATCTTTTTTAAAAATGATCCTCATTGATATTGCTAACAAATGACCAGAAAATGGAATGTGACAGTTCCAGAGAGAGACGTGAAAGACCTCCCTCAGGGGTGGCTGCGCAGCCTTAATTTGGGAACTATTAAAGTACTGTATCTATTGGTTAATGTACGTTACTGGGGGCTCTTAATTCATAAACTTCCACACTAATTGGCAAAGAGCTTTGTGCTTTAGGCTTCTACAGTTCATATCTGTGTACTTTTCCAAACTCTGCCATGATAATATTAATAATAATTCCTTACATCTTTATTGCGCTTTTCTAGACACTCAAAGCGCTTTACGCACTTTTTTGGGGGGCTTGGGGTTGTGGGGGGATCTCATTCCCCACCAGTGTGCAGCATCCATCTGGATGACACGATGGCAGCCATATTGTGCCAAACTGCACACCACACACATTGCTGATTGTTGGAGGGAAGACAGAGTGATGATGCAAATTATGATATGGGGATGGTTAGGAGGCCATGATGGACCAATTGGGCAAAATTCAAGGGAATGCTGGGGTTAAACCCCTACTCTTTTTTTTAAGGGCATCCTTGGATTTTTAATGACCACAGACCTTGGTTTAACATCTCGAAAGACTACTCACTGAGTTGTATGGAGTCCCCATCAATATACTAGGGTGTTAGGTCCCACACAAATCCTGTTGATCTCACTAATACCACTTCCGGCAGCAACCTAGCTTGCCCATGTGGTCTGACATCCAGATACTGGCCGGGCACAGCCCTGCTTAGCTTCAGTGGGCGACCATGTGAGAGTTGCAGAGAGGTAGCTGCTGGCATGATGAAACAAAATTGGACACAGTCGGACACAAACACTTAGGTGCCACCTGATAAAGGCAACCGACTTCATGGTTTAAGGACTAATTTCTGGCCACAAAAAGGAATCACTCAAGTTTAAAAGCTTAAAAGTCAAATTCTGACTACTTGCTTCCACTTTCGGAGTGATGGTCCTTCTCTATTGACGTCAGTTTGGGGGCTTTAGCCACTAGAATTCTTAACCATGTCCCTCTTATTGTATCTTTATGAAAAGGAATGATACACAAAAAGAAAGCCCAGCCCTAATTCAATATTCCATTTCAGTTGGAATAACATCAACATACTGAAATAAAAGACTGAACAACTTCTGATCCATGCAGACTTTGAAAGAACACAGCAAGCACTTTTTGTTTTTAAAAGATGTCTAATAGACGTCTAAACATAGTCGTCTTGGCTAAAACAAGGCTAAATTTGGGCAGTCAGTGAAAAACTATTAGACGTCTATGAATAGGCCAAAACTAGACTAGTCATCAAATAAACAGAAATGAATGACTACACATATGAAGTCTGTCTAATCTGTCTATTTGACGACTAATCTAGTTTAGGGCTAAACATCCGTTGGCTGGGGAACATCACAATTCACATCGTTTTTGCTTAGGGTCACTAAGAAAACAGGAGTGGGAAAGCCGAGATCTGCTTGGGGAAGTAGCCCAGCACCTAACACCAACAGAGCTACACACCGCACAGCAGCAGCCAAGGGAATTGCATCCTAGCTGACCCAGAAATCCAGGGCCAGCTTTGTTTTAACAAGCAGGGAGCCTTCTACCACTTTAGCAACTGTGCCTCAACCACAAGAAAGAGCCCAGTGCCTCAGAAGAGCTAGCGAAGAGGAAATTAAATATTACACCATCAGGGAATGGTTTCACTCGGGTAAGGGGGAGCAGGACATTAAGAAGTGTAAAGGTAGTCTGGGGGAGGGTGGGTTCATAAGTGTGGGGGACGGCAGTGAGGAATTAGCAATGTTTCTTACTCGCTGATGAAGAGGTATGTTCATTATCAGCGTAATTTGAACAAGATGCTGAAACAGGGAGTGGGAGCAGGCGAAGAAGGCCGACATTCTTTATTACACACCTCATTTCTTTTAACTGACCTTTAAATACATATACTTTTTATATATATGCGGGAGTTGGGAAAAGTCAGTCAACTTTGATCCCTGCTACTTAAAGCGATGGGACTTGTTTTCAGACTGAGCATAGCTCCATTGCTTGGCCGACAGAAGCTTGAGTTTGATTCTGCATGTGTAGGGCAATCAATCAGCTGTTCAACGCTCCAACTGCAGCCTGCCCCGTTTGGGAAACAGAGCGTCAAAGACTATTAGGACAACGGTTCCTCTCGGAAGACCCAGCCTCCCTAACAGAGCGCCCACAAGCCCAGTCCTGACGTCAGTTAGCAGGTATCAGCTATCAATGGACAGGGATGCTGAGACACCTCTCTCTTGTTCATTCTCCATGAGTAGGAAACAACTGTAGATAATAAGAGGCAGGTTGGTTCCCTTTTGAGCTGCTGGTCGATTTACACTCACCTTGTCCTTCATCAGCATTTCCCAGTCAGCACTGGGCTAGACCTCAGCCTTAATCACCTACATATTCTCTCCTGAAGGTACAGAAATTCAATAATATCTAGTCTAGAAAAAGCCAGTAATTAAACACATCAAAAAGCTTGCATGGCTGTGCAATCAGCCATCATCAAAGCACACAGCCATTTCTCACTACAAAGAACATCTCATCTGACTAATTCTGGAAGAGTTTGGAAAAGTTGTGCCGCACAGCAAACATAATGTGTTGTTTTTGAGCTGTTGGCTCATTTGACGTCAAGGGGGTACGACTGGATTGCTGCAACTAGAAAAAAGATGGCAGAGGGTTGCAAATGTGTGTGTGTGAGTGTGTGTGTGTGTGTGTGTGCGTTTAACGACTGCATGCTGCTCTGCCCACACATCCCTACTGCAGGAGTCATTACCTAACCTCCAACCAGCCTCACAAACAAGGGAATCCATTAACGCACATCAAAGGTTAGCCAAGAAAATATATAAATAAATGCTACATCAACCAAAAAAGAGAGAGAGCGAGAGGAAGAGAGAGAAAACCAGACTTGTTTGTGAACTCTTTACCTCCACCTACCCAGAAACACACTCTAAATCTTCTGCACCCCCACCCTTTTAACCTAAGTGGGCCTTCCTATTGCCTTTGCATGTTCACTTGTCCACTGTACTATAGTCATTAACATATTTGGAGTGCAGCGAGCAGAAAGCTTAATTGTCCTTAATTGCTCGGCTAAATATGTTCTCTAATGATTCTCCTCAGATCTGTGACTGCCTTTTGCGCAATTTCCCGGCCGCTGGCTTCATTATCCCTGCCTCCTTGGAACAAAGCGTCTTTAGAGGCCAACTCCCCCCTCCGTCTATTGCTCTCTCTCTCTCTTTCTCTCTCTCTCCCCCACGGCACAACGCTAAAAGTCGGTTGGGCCGCCTGGCTTGCGGGAGGGAGGGGAGCAAGGCACAATGAAAGTCTTTTGTCAGGGCACACGAGTCAAAATGATTAGAAAACCAAATCTATACTGAAACAGTGTGTTAATTGACTGCGGCTCTGTTGTCTTAATGGCTAACTTACATATGGCCTGATGAAGGCCGCGGCCCCCACATTATGTTTTTTGCACCTCCTCCCCTTGCTTTTCTAAGCTTAATGGCATCTATGATTGTTTATTTAATGTCGGCAAAAACGGGAACTGTATTCATATTAATTTTTAATGATATCCTTTCGCTTTATTAGTCATCGATGAAGATCTGAGCCAAGGTCCAGGGACTGACTATGGCACGTGACAAGATCTCAAGATCTATCAAGTAAAGATGACGACACAGAATCAGCTCAATTATTAACTATGTAAACAACCAAGCTGCAACAAATGCTTTTCAAGTCTTACTTGACTTTCGAACCCTTAGCTTTACAAGAAGTAACTGCCTAAACCACTAAAAAGGGAGGCATCTTCATGCAGATACAGTAGAAACATTTATACACATAATTCTTACCTGTGTCAGCAGATGGACACTTGCGAATGGTGAAGATGGCGCTCAACTCCTCCTCTTCCTCAGGCAGGCCCTTCTGCAGGCGCTGCAGTTTCCGCAGGCTCTCGCTGCGCTGGTGCTTCATGGAACGAACGTGTTGGATGAGGTTCAACTTGGCCTTGGTAGAGTAGTTACACAGGACACAGTGGTAGTAGCACGACTCTCCCTCTACAGCGTTTTCATGCTGCTGCAAATGCTGTAGTGAGAGAAAGAATGTTTTCAAACAGGATATCTAACGACATTTACAAATGAATAAATCAATTACCAATCAGGACTCTGTTGTTTAATACAAAGTAAACGTCATTCATTAACGCAATGTTGGTTTCTGGACCTTGACATGTGCTTGTGTGTGTGTCTGTGTGCTAACAAGATGCTGGCATTCCCTGGGCTGGTGAGGTAGAAGAAAGGAGCATGTCTGCTTCTACAGGAAGAGCGTGCGCAGGGACACACGAAGGAAAGTGCATTGATCCCTTTCACTCAAGAGAAGTCTTTCGTTTCTGAAAAGGAAACTCCAAACATCTGCCTGTTTCACGCATGGGATGCTAAATATTGATCACCAGCGAGTCAAATCCTGCTTCTTTGAGAGCAAGGCAAAGGGAGAGAGAGAAACGGGGCAGTGGTGGGACTCTCTGACCATATCTAGGAGAGAGCAAAGAGATCCTTGGGGTGGGCCAGAGATATGTGGCACGATCCACCAACCCAAAACAAGCCAACCACACTGTACACCCAAAGGTAACACAACAATCCAAAGCTGAGCCTCTGTTCATTGAACACACCACACCTGATCAATGAGACAAGACCTACACAATACATTGCAGGCAAGCATTGTAATGTAAAGTAATGTGTATTTATATAGTGCATTTTTTGTGTATGACCATACACCCAAAGCATTTCACAAGAGGGGGGGGTCTCTCTACACCACCACTAGTGTGGAGCATCCACTTGGATGATGCGACGGCAGCCACAGGGCAACGGCGCCAGTGCACTTACCACACACTAACTATAGGGGGAGTGGAGAGACAGTGATAGAGCCGATTTAGAGGATGGGGATGATCGGTGAGGGCTGATGGAGGGAATTTGGCCAGGAAACCGGGGTTACACCCCTACTCTTTACGAGAAGGGGTTAATGAGATTTTTAATGACCTCAGAGAGTCAGGACCTAGGTTTAACGTCTCATCCTGACAGTATAGCGTCCCCTTCACTTTACTGGGGCATTAGGACTCACACAGACCGCAGGTTAAGTGCCCCCTGCTGGCCTCACCAACGCCTCTTCCAACAGCAACCTAGTTTACCATGTGGTCTCCCATCCAGGTACTGACCAGGCTCAGCCCTGCTTTGCTTCAGCGAGCAACCGGTCTTAGGCTGCAGGGTGATATGGCTGTGGCACATAGATTTGATGGCTAGTGCCTGTATTCTGAAGATGCTTACTAATATTCTTAATCTTGCATAACCTTGATTCATTTCTTCATTCCAGTCAAGTGATTGTTTTATAAGCTTCACCAAAGAAATATACTTTTGTCAATACTGCCGATGTTAATCAAAGGCAATTTTCCCTCATTCATTCCTCATGGCCATCACCTCTTTGGTGAATTACATTTGTGTAAGTATTCTGACTATTTATATATACGTCAAGACTGTCCACCCTCCATGTAAAACAAGAGAAATAAAGCTTTCTGTTTTTTCAGAATCAGCACATTACGTATTTGAAACTACAGGACAAAAGAACATGAAGGTCACCGGCAACTTCGAGACTTACGAACAAACGTACGATGGTTGGAACGGTGACCTAACAGCTAGTGTAAATGATTCCGCACATTAAGCATTAAAAAGTATCTGCTGAAAAAAGAAAAGTATCTGCTCATCATTTCCTGTCCACTCTTCACTGCAGGATTATAAATAAAAAGGCCAATTATGATAATGTGATCAAAGTAGCAGTATCGTCCCTTAGTATCTTTACCTTGCTTTCGTTGTTTACCTTCCCTCTGTTATGTGAGTCATAAAAAGCAACTAAATTGCATCATGAAGGAGATGATGCAAATCTGCAAAAATATCTCTCTGACTTTTTGCCTGGCAAAACATGTATTTTCTCTCTTGTGGAGAAGCTCTTAATCTCCTGCACAGACCACCCCCAAACCCTGACAAAGGTCGGGGAAAACAAATTGATTCATTAAGACGCGGCTGAGTTGGCTTTGCCCTGCAGCGCAGAGATGAGATGTGTTTCCATCGGCTTCAGATGCACAAAGCCAGAGTAACATTAGATTTTTAACCCAATTAAGGCCACATCAGGTGTTGACAACAGTGAGAGAGAGAGAGAGAGAGAGAGAGAGAGAGAGAGAGAGGGAGGGAGAATATGTTCCCTGAAATGTTTTCCTTCTCTGGTAATATTTAATTTTCGGCTAACATTGCTATAAGGGTTTTTATTTTTCAAAGCAATTGTGCTGCCGGTATCATATGTCACCCTGGTATACCTAAGATGTGCATTAGGGCCACTGACTTCCAGGAATGGGTTTTTGCTTTTTGTGTGTGCCCCTCAGCTCCATGTAATGGAGTTATTAGGTGATCGTAAAAGGCTCTGTCTTTCTCCTCATGCTCTCTCTTGCTCTCCTTCTCTCCCTCTCCTGTTTGAAGTGGGAGTATGATGTCATTGAGTAGGTGCTTCTGGATGTTTTGGCCTTTCTTGAGCTACAATTCTCCACCTCACACTCCCAAACGCATATGCAGTGTATCAGAGCTCAGGTACACTGATCTGTCACAGATTTGCTTGTTTAAAACACCAAATCAATCTGTTGCATGTTAGGAGATGGAAGAGTTTCTTTTTAGAAAATATATGAGCTGAAATGCACATCTTTACTTGAGCCGATTTTGTGAAAGCAAGTGAAGCAAAAAAGGAGACACCTGAACTTCAAAGAAAAAAAAATGTGGGGAGTTTTACAGCACCCATAAAAAGGGCAGGATTTACACTGGAGAACCTTAGCTGGCTCAGCCAGGAGAAGAGCAATATATCACGTCTTTACCCAAACCGAAGCCAGTGTTCCATGTTAAATATGTCAAAAAAGCTATGCCAATATCTATTCCGTCGTTTGTAGATACCATCAAAATTTTAGTACTAATACCACATTTACCACAGTGCTCTCAGGGGTGTGATTACAATCAATGAACTTGCCATGTTACTTTTTGTAATGAACATTATATGGTATATTCAATTCAAATAATGTTTATTTCTGTAGCGCTTTTACAATGTAGATTGTGTCAAAGCAGCTGAACATAGAAGTTCTTATAATTTTAAACTGTGTCAGTCCAGTTTTCAGAGATGAAGTTCAGTTTAGTTCAGTTTAGTGAGATTTGCTGGAAGTACGAACACTGAAGAGCAAATCCAAGAGCAACCAAGCAAGCCAGTGGCGACAGTAACAAGGAACAAAACTTCACCAATTGACGAAAGATCCAGGCGCAGTTGGCCAAGATCATTTCTCCTCTGGCCAAACTTCCTGTGCGGAGCTGTAGTCTAGGTGCTGGAGCCGGAGATACAGTAAGACTCTCTAAGGCCCCGTTTACACTTCCACTTAAATGTGACCCCATTATGATTTTTTGCACATATGCGACACAGATTGGATCTGTTCTATGACCGTGTAAACACGAAAAAACGCATACATTCGGATATTCAGAGATCGGTTTCAGGCCTCCTTCATATGTATAAATAAATCAGATTCCTACTGAAAAAACCAAGCTGGTTGGCTGGTTTTAGCCTGGTTTCCAGCCTTTTTCAGCCTGGTCTCAGCTGGTCAGGCTGGAAAATTACCAGCAAAAACCAGCTTGAGCAGCCTGGTTGAAGCTGGACATAGCTGGTTTTGGCTGGGCTCCCAGCCTGGCTAGGCCGGTCAAGCTGGTTTTAGCTGGTCATCTCCCAGCCTGACCAGCTAAGACCAGGCTGGAAATGGCTGGAAACTAGCCTGGAAGTGGCCAAAACCCCTCTAAAACCAGCCTGGTTGACCAGCTAAACCAGCCAACCAGCCTAAGCTGGTTTAAGCTGTTTTTTTCAGTAGGGATATAAATCAGATATGTGACAATGCGACTATCATGTAAACAGGCAGATCAGATTTATTGAGGCATTCTGTTTTGTACGTCATTGAACTTGTGCCAATGTGGTGCTTCACGTGGAAGGAAGAGCATGTGTGGAGAAGCCGACATGGTAAACAACAACAACACAGGAAACATGGAGGAGGAAAGTGGTCAGTCACCACAATTTGCACCCACCAGACCTGAGATCTCTTTCATACCCACAAATTCCTCTGAATGGTGGAGGACACCATATATAAACCATTGGCACAAGCTGCGATGACGGCCCTTACCATCCTACTCCACTTCAAAATCATTTTAAAGTTGGGCGAACATCAGATATTTCGCAGAGCTAAAAGCAAGACAATTTCTTCCATCATGCCTTTATGCAAAAAAAGTCAGATACTGTATAGGCAACAAATCGGAATTGAGCATCAAGACCTGACAGTGTAAACAGGGCCTATAAGACTTTCTAACACACAATAATCTGAATTTCAGTACATTCATAGCAACACCAGAGGGCCGAAAAGACCTGTCCAAGAACAGATATATCTACATGATTCCATCTGAAACATCCACATGAGGGACCTCTGAGATGCTCTCTACACCTAATCTCCCACCCAACACACACACACACACACACACACACCCCTGGGTCTAAACGTGAAACATAATAATGCATGAGAGAGCTCTTGTGTGCAGCATGTCTGTTTCCTATGATCCTGAGATGAAGCTCCATGCTGATAAATCACCTCCAACTGAAGTGCAGGAATTCAGCGGCTTAATGAAAAAGTCATGTTCACCGAGCTGGGAGGGGCCGGTCAGGGTGCTGTTGAGAAGTCTCCCCTCCGCAGGGGCCCCAGAACAGCCGCATGCAGTCCCCTGGAGCCAGAGAAGGCCACAGAGTCAGCATGGCTTACATTACTACTCAAAATTCATTTAATTGGCTGGAAGTTAATGGCAGACTTACAGGAGAGCACATGAGCTGTGGGGAAGTGCAGTAGAGCGAAACCTGAGTGGGCTGGAGGGAGTAAGTGTGTGTGTGACAGAGAGAGAGAGAGAAAATGCATGTGTGTACAGCAAGTGTGGACCATCTTTACTGGACTGCTCTCTCACACACATGCACATAAAGATGAATCAGTTCCCTGTACTCACGTAGGTGAGGAAAGCAAGGGCGACCCACCTCGTCCACCCCGCAGCAACTCAACACTACTATCCCTGCCTGCTTCGCTTCCATCACGCACAGCTATCACTTTCAACACCTACCTGCTCCTGTGCATGGATATACAGAAGGATCCACTTATGTGGGCTGAAAAAACACACACCTTTCACACCCTTCGCCACTTTAACTGCCAGAGAGCCGAATACAGGCCAGGCACTCAGCGCACTCTGTGAAAACCTCCACAAATGCCCAGGGCCACGGCGGAATCGTGGTAAAGCAGCTGTAAGTTCCACAACATACTCTACACAAGTACATGGACACAAATACTTCCAGCTATGCAAGCTATTCATTTATAAGTCCGTGATGGATTCTCACTAATGCTGCAAAGGCTGCTATACAAGACATTAGTGCAAACTGCCTTCTATACCAAGGTTATTATAGTTAACGAAAACGAACGAAAAAAATTTAAAAAGATTAAAAACATTTTCGTTAACTGAAATAAAAATAAAAAGAGTTTTTTTTTAAAACTAGAACTGAAAGAGTATTGTGTACATCTAAAAATCTAATAAAATAACTAAAATTATAGCAAAAACGTCTTTCGTTTTGTCTTTGTAAATGTATTTAATACATAACCCTACACTGTAAAAAAATCCGTAATTTTACGGTTTATTTCCCATAAACCCATAAAACAACGGCTGTTAAATTACAGAAATTTACCATAAAATAACGGACATTAAATCACAGAAATTTCTTTAAAATAAAATTTCTGGTAAATTTCTGTAATTTAACGGCTGTTATTTTACATTTTTTTTTCTGGCACCCCAGCTGCCGGAAATAAACCGTACAACTACGGATTGTTTTACAGTGTACTGTATGCCTTTTAGAAGTAAATCTATTTACTTTGCGCTGCCAGATGTTTGACCCGTACAGCACATCAGAGTCTGTAATCCTGCTGTCATTGGCCAGATCAAGCCGGTCCTCCTCCAGTCATCCTCGCTGTTGCCCCCGCGACAAAAACAATAGCTGGACATGACAGCAGCATGGTGAAATATGAAATACGTCCCGAGAAGACACTTAAAAGTATTAATTTAACACATTTGTGCTCGATAATGAGCTTATTTCTGTATTAGTGATCGCGATCACGAACAAATCGTTCTTCTAACCGGATCTTCTAAGTGAATCGGTTGAGATTTTTGACCAAATCAAACTGAATCATTTGAAATGATTCGCTGCTATCCACTAACTTCTTACTTTTACCATGCCTGATACCCTTCTTTGGTAATAAACCAATTTCCGGAGTTATTCAGTTATTAGAACAGTACACAGAGATTAGATTTGAGAACCGGTGAACTGATAATACTACGAATGCGTGATTCAGCAGGTGAACCAAACTCAAACAGTACATGACACCCTGCTGTGACTGAAGTAAACTTGAACAACTGCAGCGTGGGTAAACCAAAGGCTTAAATGAGGGGATCTGGCGAAACGTAAGTTTATTTCATAACAGAAAGTCGTAATGGAATTTAAATAAGTGAATCATGCTTAAGCTGGGTTGCAAAACGTAATTGTAAGAAACTTTTCAGATCATGGTGATGCTTGAACTGACTGAAATTATGATTGCTGACTACATATTTTTGATATGTTGAGACCAAACATGGGAGGATTGTCACAAAAGATCCGGTTCACAGAAAAGATCTGCGTGTCTAACCCCAGAAGCAGACTTGCACACATATTGTACTGAAGGCTGCTGTCTTGTGGGCTGTTGTATTTGTAATTGGGGATGGCTAGATGGTAGTGTTCATGTGTCCTCTGAACACATGTTTCAAATCATTTATCTTTGGTTGAGTTTTTATTACTGTATACAATATTTATTCTGATGAATCTTGCACCTAACAAATAAAACTAATACTTAAACTAATAAAAACTAAACTAAAACAAGGCAATTTCAAAATAAAGTAACTAATAAAAACTAGTAAATCTACCTCTAAAAACTAATTAAAACTAACTGAATTTAAAAACAAAAAGTCAAAACGAAATAACTAATGAAAAATCTAAAACAATTATAACCTTGGGCTATACTCAGTTTAATGGCATAGATTTTCGAAAGTAGCGACAATTTTTTTGATCAATGAGGATTCTAAAACGTTACGTCTGAGCAAAGATTGATACGCAAAAGCCAAGCATTCACATGCATTTGTGTAGATTTATTTTTTACTGGCCGAAAGCCATACACATTTGTGCACGTGGTGTATGTACAGCCCCACACACAAGGCCCCCTTTTGATCCAACTCCTATTTCTACTATTAAATTTGGCAGTGCTCTTAATACAAAATTAATGCATTAAAACAGATGACTATCCAGTGGCTAAATAGCTATCAATTTCTCCCAGAGCTGACGAATTCCCACTGTGAGTGAGCCAGAGAGTGTCTGAATGTGTATTGCTTTGTAATTATCCCAATGATTCTCGGCACTTAGTGGCGAGGCCTGGTGATTTCCACTCAAACTCGCTCACACACATACATATGTCTGCTTTTTTATCATGGTGCCGACTTTCCATTCACTTTTGTTGTTTTATCAGTGAGCTAATGATATTTTCCAACCCTGTCCCAACCTTCAACACAAACCATTCCGCATTTTCATAATGCATGTTTGTTCCACTATTTTCCTTATATAGGGGGACGATGAGAATTGTGTGTTATTTTAGAGTTATATAAACTATATTAATGTCAATGTAGGAAAAATCCAACACACACACAGAAACAGGGTGGCGTGGTGGGTAGCGCTGTCGCCTCACAGCAAGAAGGTCGCTGGTTCAAGTCAGAAACTGGACTAGAGAACATTCTAAACCAGAACCACAGGCTATATTTTATGCTAGGTTATAATCCATTGATATCATGAAGCTGTGGGGTCACACCAGTGCCTTTAGGGTGGCAAACTAAACTGGATTTAGCCATACGCTATGTCATCTTGATGGATACAGTCAAATGCGGTGACACCTTTCATGTCTAGCATAATGATGTCATTGGTTAAATAATAGCCAATGAGATCACTGCTCTGCATCCTGAGAAGAGAGACAAAGGGATTTGCCTAATGGGCAGAAAACCCCAAGCACATATGAAATGGAAAGCTGCACATTTCTCATTTCTACATACATGTGTGTGTTCTATTTGTAATTTGGCAGCAAAACTTATCAAATATTGGAATTGTAAATACAAACTAGGCAATTTTTTTTTGCTAAACCTCAAAAACATACCCAAATAACTTTCAGTGTAAAGTGTAGAGGGTAAGTTATTTTCAACAGAGCGTTAACTTTTAACCAACTCGCTGGGTATTTAATTTCTGAAATGCAACCTGTAAAACAATCAACATAATAGGATGCACCCAGATTCATGTTCATCTACTTAAGACAAAACAGAACCCAGGCTCATTCTGAAAACGTATCGTTATATATATTTCTGAAGAGTCCCAGGAGGTATGTTTTCTTGCAGTTTTTTTTTTTCGCGAATCCACTAGAGGCCGCTGTGTACACTTTTTGAGATCTCAAATTACTCTCGCGAGTGCCATTCGCGTCTGCTGTTCTCAGGTAAATCCACCAGAGGCCGCTGTCAACTGACTGACTGACTGATCGATCGACTGACCCACCTTCCTCCTTCCCCAAACCCAACCAATAGTGTTTTCAAAAGCACTGATTGACCAGCGCCCACCCACTTCCCTAAACCCAACCAACAGTGTTTTCAAAAGCAATCCAAAAAATTAAAAGCCCTCACCTGACTTTTACTACGTTTTCAGATTTTACCACATTCTCACCCTGTTATTTAGTTCTTTATTTTATTTTTGGCTGTTGTTTTTGTCTTACCAGCTTTCTGGAACCGATTTTTGCCTGACTCGAACACCGTTGTCGTGGTCAACTCCTCTCTGTGTCTCAAGTCCGCGCAAGTTCATGGCGAGCTACTGGACAAACTGTTAACAGTGGAAAAGTCATCCACACAGAGGTAAGCGGTCAGCTGGTAAGCGCAAAAAGGATCGGCATCATACCGCCCTGTATCGTTCGTTTTAAAGATGAAATGCAGCCATACGTACTTCTGGCTACATAATTCGCGATCTCCAGAAATGTATATAGGGCTACGTCTTCAGAATTATACTATGTTGACATTGGTTGTAGGTCAATTATTGGAAATATTGTAGCAATGCTGCCACAGGCATTTACACTGAGACTGGGCTGTCTAAATATAGAAATATAAAATAAATACATCAGGGGATTTCTTGCAATGCAAGTTTTCTCTTATGGGTAGTTTTCTAGTTTGGGTTGTACTGTTGTAATTCAAATGAATTTGATCCAAAAACAATGTTTTAAGAGTACTTTGCAAAAGAGAATTTGTTTGTCCTTTGTTTTACCTCTTTCGCTTCTCTGTTTCTCTTTATCTCCTTTCTCACTCTGCAACAGTAGTAGAAGGAGTAGCAGAACCGCGACCACAGAAGCTGCGCTTGATGCCAAGTTCAGCGGCTGGTTCAAATTAGCCACTGCGAGCGGCGACATGCCCAGACGCTGTGCTGTGGCTGGAGAGACTGCACGTACCCACCTCTTAACTGCATACCTACCACTTCCTGCACCTCTCTCACTCTCTGCTCTGCTCAAATAGTCATTCTACCACTGCCCATCATATTGCTCAGATGTTGCTCTTTCATAGCTCAGGACTCAAAAGTACACTGTTGAGAATGTGAGCGTATAGATCTACAATTAAATAAAGAGAGAATGAATGTAGATCGCAGACTACAGATAATTTGTTGGGGGGGGATCAAGATGTTTGATGATTTTAATTGAGAGCGCATTGAAATCTCTGGCTCTTAAATGAAAGACTGTGCTATCTTGGTCAATCAGAGCACAATTCGTGACATTGTTCTCACATAGATTGAGGAAGAAAAGTCAATCTCCGTTTAATCTCTGTCTGGGGGAACAATCGAGACATTAAAGTGATCTAGTTTGTAATTTATCTTTGCTAAACTTTAAGTCCAGATGTGAAAGAAGTTCTATGATTTGGTATTTCGTAATATATTAGACTGGTTTGGATACAGGGTGAGAGATAGAGGCCTTTAAAACAATCCTCTCCAGCCGCTTATACCACCCCAGTGCACTTTAACAGTAAATAAAGCAATAATTATTGAATTCCTTTGGAATAAATAAGCAGCTAGAAAGTAAACAATAGGAACATAATTGTAGAAAGAAGGCAATCAATGCCTGCAGTCATTTGGCTAGTGTTGATTATGCGTACGCTCGTTTGTGTATGTTTCTTTGTGTCTTTGAGTAAAAAGCAATAGCGGTTAGAGGGAGGGTGTAGTGACAAGCAGTTAAATAATACCCTCTCGCATACACCGGAGCAAAACAAGCGTGGGGTAATCCTTCCTCCAGTAATGCCCCTGCATTTCCAAACAATGGTTCTCAATCAGCTGATCAATGTGTCCACATAATTCATTGGGCGAATCGGCCTGGGTGCGGAAAGAAGAGAGCAGGGGAACTCTGTGTAAGGGCGGTAAAGATATCAATAGCACAGATTGGAGATAATACAGCATGGCATGGGCCTTTTTTAAGGGAAAGTCACCAAGTACACCTAACACTTGATGATTTTCTGTCAAAATAAACACTTGTATATTCCTTGTATGCCCATTATTTAGGTAGGTACACATGACTCAGAGATCATGCAGGAAATTAAGATTAATCCAGGGTTGGGTAAACTAAAAAGAGTTGCAAAACTATATTAATCGCTAGACGTCGCCTTCCACCATGAAGAGCTAATTAACAGCTTAACCTCCTGTTGTTTTTATGAATGCAAGCCCTGTAGCGCCAAGCTGCATACAGGCCCGTAGTACAATAACTCTGCCTGCAGGAGGCGACAGCTGTGTGGAGCTCTAGGGGCAACACACACAGCTGTTCCAACTGTCCCAAGACATCTGCGGCCGCCTGGTGCCATCTGGAAATTTAGGAGGGCAGTTTGGGACCTGTAGAGAACCTCCTACCCCCCTGCAACATCCCATAACTAACCCTCCATTTTAAGTAAAAGACGGTGTTGCTAATTATTAGGACGGGACAGTGAAAGAATCCTGCGTATGTCTCGGGGCATGCAGACAGGAGACAGACACAATCAATTGAGAGACATTCAGAGGTACTTAGACCGTTCAATGATGTCTTATTTGTTGTATTAGCTGAAAACACATGACTTGAGCTGGTGATCTAAAAAGAGCCATATGATTTATAAGGATTAAAAAACATACCTGCAAAAGAAACAGGTAAGAGGAAACAAACAGCTGGAGACATTGAGTCAGTCCTGTTGTGTTTATGCTTATAGTAAGTGTCATTTCATTGCAACCACTGTTACAATAACTTTCAGGAGTTTACTGAAACTGAGGGGTGTTAGAAGCTAAGGTTTGTTAGAAGCTGTTGGTTTATATATGGATGCCAACTCATGCTCATTCTGAAAATGTACCAAAATATACATTTCCGAAGAGTGCCAAATACGTCCCAGGAGGTAAATTTTTTGTTTATTTTAGTCGCGAATCCACCAGAGCCCACCACATTACCTGAGAAAAAGTAATAGATTCAAAAGACCAAAGTCGGGAAATATGTCATTAGATATAGACAACAAGATGAATTAAAGCACGGATGATCCTTGATGAACAGTCCGACATGCACAGCTCTCACTGCTGCAGTACATGCCAGTGTGTGTGGTTTTCAGCTGTATAGTGTGGATGGATAGTTGTACAAAAATGCTGGGTGAAATGCCAGTGTGGACGCGGATTGTTTTCATTCTATGATGCCATTTTAAAACTAAAACGTATTCGTGTAAACGGGGTCTTAGGCAGCTGATGAAATACAGACAGTGCCATTTCTCACATTAGACTGCACTGTATTTTGCACCATGTTACTTTTGATCTAACCTTCCCTCTCTGGTTAAGTTTTGTTCATAGATACTCGACTGGTGACACTTAATTTAAGTATCCCTTCTAGCCGAATTGCCACTTTTGCACTTGTTATATAAATATATAATGGTAAATTTCATTTTCATCCAACCACATTTCATGCTTTCACACATGTGCAAGTCACAAGTAAGTCTCAGGTCATAACCTTCAAGTCTCAAGCAAGTCAAGTCTATTGTCAGACTCAAGTCAAGTCAAGTCAAGTGAAGTCAAGTCACTGCTTATTTCAAGTCATGTCAAGTCATAGCTTGGTCTAGCAAGTCACTTTCTATACAAAAAAAATAATAATAATAAATAAATATATATATATATATACAGATATCTCTCTCTCTCTCTCTCTCTCTCTCTCTCTCTCTCTCTCTCTCTCTCTCTCTCTCTCTCTCTCTCTCTCTCTCTCTCTCTCTCTCTCTCTCTCTCTCTCTCTCTCTCTCTCTCTCTCTCTCTCTCTCTCTCTCTCTCTCTCTCTCTCTCTCTCTCTCTCTCTCTATATATATATATATATATTGACTTGAAAGTGACTTGCTAGACCAAGCTATGACTTGACATGACTTGAAATAAGCAGTGACTTATTTATATGAAATAATATAAATAACGGAATAGCTTATACTTCAGTAAACCTACATAGCAGGTTTTGTATTTAAAATATTCCAAACCTTTATAACCTAACTAATAAAATAAAAATATTAATAAAGTATGTTTTCAGTTTAGTTTAAGCTCAAGACCTTGTTCCTTGTTTCGTTTCTCACATGTTGGTGCTGTATGTATAGGTAAATACACAAGTACAAGTTAATTTGCTCAATTTAATTATCAGTAATACAGCACCCTGTGCTACTGTAACTTTACGAAATCAGTAGACCTCAAAGCCATTAAAGAGATAGTTCACCAAAGAGTGACATTTCTGTCATCATTTAATCATCCTCTACTTGTTCAAACCCTGTTTAAGTTTCTTTATTCTATTGAACACAAGAGATTTGGCAGCTTCCACAGTATTTATTTGCTACCATGGAATCATTCTTCAAAATATCTATCTATCTTTTGTGTTTAACACAATAAATAAACACATAAAGGTTATAGATCACATGAGGGAGAGTCAATTATGAGGTCATTTTCATTTTTGGGTGAACTATCCCTTTAAGTAAAGGCAAACAAAGTGTATCTTTAGAAACAGAGAGAGCCACTAGAAATGGATAGGTGCTCAAAGTTTGTGTTGCCACTACGGTGCCCTCATACACTCAGAGACATGGGCTATGCAAATAAGCTTCCCAAAGTAACCACCCCCGTCCTACCCCCGCTTATTCATTTGCATGTTAAGAAGGTGAGAACTCTTAGGGCCTGTTGCGCCATTGTAGGCCCAACACAGCTAATAAAAGACAGGCCCTTTAAGCTGAGCTTAAATATTTACTCTGGCACATGGCCACGATCAGGCCCTCTCATTACGCCAGTCCTGTGGGTGAAGGTGAAGCCGGGCAGATGAGAGAGGGGCAGAGCCTGGCAACTCAAACATTTCCTCATCTGAGACCAGTTCAAACACACCATGCCTCTGAATCCAGACTGCCCTTTGTGAATTTTAGAAAAGAAGAACAAGGAAGAGTGGAGCATTCTTACTGCTTTATAACCTAGCCTCGAGCATCAACCAATTATGTGGTAATGAAATATTCACGCAGACTAACAAGGAACGCTGGAGGTGAAAGCTAGATAATACAAACCTGAGGAGTTAATACTGCGGGGTGTCCTTTTTCATAGTGTTTATGGGTACTTTATTTGTATAGGGTAGTGTTTACAGTTAGTGGTAAAGGTTTGTGAACTCATTATTAAGGATCCTTCTATACTTTAATTTTGGAGCATTTGTATCAGTCCCAAAAAAATTTGGACAAAATTTTTTGATTAACCTTGTGTCACACAAACCTATAAAAGTTGAATTTTCATTCAAAAATTGGTTATAACAAAACATTTTGTGGGGTGGCGTAGTGGGTAGCGCTTTCGCCTCACAGCAAGAAGGTCAATGGTTTGAGCCTCAGCTGGGCCAGTTGGCATTTCTGTGTGGAGTTTGCATGTTCTCTCTGTGTTGGCCGAAAAGAAAAGATATATATAGGCACACATGCACAACCGGTCAAAAGTTTGGGGTCAGTTTTTTTATTACTCCAATCATTATTGCTTTTGTTACTATTACCATAAACAACAACAACAATAATAATAATATTAATAATAATAATAATAATAATAATAATAATAATAATAACAATAATAATAATAATAATAATAATAATAATAATAATAATAATGATAATAATAGTAATGATAATAATAATAATGATAATAATAATAATAATAATAATGATAATAATAATAACAATAATAATAATGATAATAATAATAATAATAATACTATTAATAATAATAATAATAATAATAATAATAATAATAATAATAATAATAATAATGATAATAATAATAATAATAATGATGATGATAATATTAATAATAATAATAATAATAATAATGATAATAATAATAATAATAATAATAATAATGATAATAATAATAATAATAATAATAATAATGATAATAATAATAATAATAATAATAATAATAATGATAATAATAATTAATAATAATGATAATGATAATAATAATGTTGATAATATTAATAACAATAATAATAATAATAATAATAATAATAATAATAATAATAATAATAATAATAATAATAATAATAAATAATAATAATAATAATAATAATAACAACAAGAACAACAATAATAATAATGATGATACTACTACAACTACTACTCCTAATAATAATAATGATGATAATAATAATAACAATAATAATAATAATAATAATAATAATAATGATAATAATAATAATGATAATAATAATAATAATAATAATAATAACAACAAGAACAATAATAATAATAATGATGATACTACTACAACTACTACTCCTAATAATAATAATGATAATAATAATAACAATAATAATAATAATAATAATAATAATAATAATAATAATATTAATAATAATAATAATAATAATAATAATAATAAACAACATAAAACTGGAGTAATGAAGTTGAAATTTTATCTTTAAAATCACTGGAATATATATATATATATATATATATATATATATATATATATATATATATATATATATATATATATATATATATATATATATAGTATAGTTTAGTATAGTAAAGTATAGTATAGCATTGTAAAGTATAATATATAAGTATAGTATAATCAGTATTTGTAGGTTTTCAAAAATATTCAATTGATAAATAAACCAATATATTGCCTTTCAACAAGATTTTGAAACAACTCTGAGACACCAGATCCATCCCACAAACTCCCTCTTCTCTCTTTAAGCAGAATACACACAATGCTGAAAATATTAGAGGATCTGTCATCAATGCTGACTCATTAGCTTCCGAAAGAAAGAAATACAACTTCACTTTCCATAAAAAAAGAAACAAAGTGCTCATTGATCAGAATGATCAATAGTGGCTCGATAACCTAAGCCCTCATCATTCCAAGTCCAGCATAATTACAGCGAGAGATATGGTCGTTATCACTAAAAAAAAAATCAAAAAAGGCCTAATTGGAGGCAGTTCCATTGCTTTAGTGTCACTGGGCAGTACAAACACTACACAGGGCCCTATGAAGGACCTCTGCATGCAAGTCCCAAAATAACTTGCTCATGCTATCGGTCACTGTGCCGTATTAGAGGTTGCGCTGATGGCTGCCCATTCGGTGGCATTCAATTCCATGCATTGCTAATGTGTCAGCTTTGTTTTACTCTTAATTTAAATTGTTAGTAATAGGATCATATTTAGCCACCATCGGGATGCCTTGTAATTTTAATTTATTAAAAACAGTGTTTCGTCCATGCGAGATCAGCAGTCATTTCAGATAAAAATGAAGAAGCTTTTACTCACCAAAATGCCAGAGAAAGAGCAAAGGTCCTTAAAAGTGACAAGTTACGGCAGTATGACATTAGTTGGCAGAAAACTGAACCCTGTTTTGATTTTGAACTGGCTGTGCATGCAAACAGCATTGCAGGATTACAGCGCCACAGCGCACAAAGTGCTAACAGACAGATACTGCTAGAAACGGAGCATGCTGCTAACAGAGAGGCCCTCACTCATCCTCCAGCTCAAGTTTCTGTGTCACTTCACTTTACACTGCATGTGCAATGAGAGGCTGGAGCCATAAGTGCACTTGGCAATGGCATTATGAGAGAAGTGTATACAGTTTCTGAACTGGCTCTATGTCTCTCGCTCTTGCCTTCTCCCTCCCCTGCATTCTCCACCAAAGCGCCGGGAGCACCATGCTTGTAAAAGTAACCACAGCTCTTTAAGAGGCTCATGTATTTACAAACGGAGGTATGTCGAAATCAAAGGCATTACCACATGACATAACACATCAAGCAGCCAGCGGATAGAGAATTTATAGGGCGGATTCGAACATGGGTGGTGCGCCCAGGAACTATGCCATTGTTTGATCATGCACAGCCACAAGCAAGTACAACTCACTCACCTATGACAGGTCCTGAGTTCACTGGTTCACTGGCGCCAACCCCCACCTTTTACTGCCTCTCTCTTAGTCAGGTGGTTACAGGTGCAGAGTGCTATTGTTTTCTACTTCCTGTTGTTCCTCCACTTACTGATTTCTCCTCGCATGTTGCTTTTGGATGTAAGGCTTTGTCTGCTTATGTAAGCCTAGTACATGAGCTGCTCTCACTCCTCATCCTGCACCTCTTGTGAAGTACAGCAGTTAAATCTGTTGAGTTCTGTCCTGGTTGGATCTAAAGAATCTCTCTCTCTCTCTCTCTCTTCCTCCCTCCATCCCTCCCCCTCTGTTGCTGTTCTGCCTAATCTCACCTCAGTTTTTATTTCACCCGCCTTCATCTGCTCAGGACTAAAAATACATGATAAATGGTACATGATATTTTAAAGTCTTATCTCTTATCTGTTCTTACAAGGGAATAATAGGGTAGTTAATCCTGAAGATCTCCCTCAAATTGATTAATCAGCACATACGGACAATCAAATAAATGATTAATATTCTCCAGACCTGCGGTCGGACAGTTACCCCCCAAAGCATCAGTAATAATTCAGTAACCCTTCCCAGACCAAAGCTGCGTCTGCCTGCTCAGCAGCAGCTCTCTGATGCAGTGGGAGATCTTTGAAGTTGCTGCATAACAAACTCTCAGTGCTCTACGTGTGGCTTTACCTGTAGATTAGAGCAGTGGTCCTCAACCACCGGGTCCGGTCCATGGATCAGCTGGTATCGGGCTGCACAAGAAATCCTTAATTATTTCCGTTTTATTTATTATCTGAGTCTGAACGATCTTTTATTTTGAAAAATCTGTTATTTTGAAAAATGACCGTATGACCGTACGTCACTTGAGCGCCCAATTTTAACCTACAAGCAGCAAAGTAAGAGTAAGAAACAGACATCTTTGGAAAGTTTCATTGCTAAGGGGAAAAGTCCCAGTGAAGGACCCACAAACTGCCAAGGAATGGATCCGCAAATTATTTGTCAAAAAATCAGGTGAATCGACCAATTTGTGCAAGAAGATCAATTGCTGGAGATTGCAAATGATGGCGGCCTTTAAGGAGCCGTTCGTACATCGCATCTTTTCTAGAGTTCGTGCAAGTTTGTTATTCCAATGGAGGTGCACAGCTTGCGTGAAGCGCTCACGCCTTCCAAACGTACCCAGTTGAATGAATCCAGTGAGGGCACCGCGAGTCACGTGATAAGAACTGACTGATAAGCTTCAGCTTATACACATTTTGGTCGACTAATTATGTGAGATAACAAAGAACATCCAAACACTGCAATGTTTTGTCATTTTCTTCGTAAATAAAACTTGTATCAGAGTGACAGCAATGTTTTGTCAGCTTGTTATCCTGTCAAATGGTTGATGGTCGCCTAGGAACCTACGAACCACCTCCCAAACCTCTCGAATCCCCGCCCCCCGCTCGGTCCACGGTGATAAAAAGGTTGAGGACCACTGGATTAGAGCACAACTCCTGGCAAGGCCAGAAAGACATTGTAGTTTTCAACTAATGGAGCTGGATGCAGACAAAAAAGTAGCTGCATATCCTTGAATGTCTGCACTATGATGCCTGACGGGTGTTCGGCAGTTTCTATTAGGCTAGTTGAAAGCCATTTCTTTGAAACCAGTTCGTCGAGATTAAAACTAATTTGTCAAAATGATGTTGTGGTGAAAGCAAACATGTCACATAAGTGAACAGTACACACCGCACAAAACAGTCACTATAGCCTGCAAAGAAGCAACAAAGTTACTTAAGAAGTTACACAAGGTGTGGCGTGGTAGTGCAGTGGGTAGAGCTGTTGTCTTACAGCAAGAAGTTAGCTGGTTCAAGCATCGGCTGGGTCGGTTGGCATTTCTTTGTGGAGTTTGCATGTTCTCCCTGTGTTGGTGTGGGTTTCCTTCATGTTTCCCTTACAGTCCAAACACTATAGGTGAATTGGGTAAGTTAAATAGTCTGTAGTGTATGAGTGTCACTGGGGTGTTTCCCAGTGATGGGTTGCAGTTAGAATCATATGCTGGATAAGCTGGCGGTTCATTCCGCTGTGATTAATAATGGGACTAAGCTGGAAAGAAAAATGAAATGAAGTTACACAAAGGGGGGTCTTGTAGAAATGCATCCAGCTTGCTATCTCTGTGTCACTTTTTTATATTCCGCTCAGACAGATGACTTTAGACAGCATGTTTAGCAGTGGCTCTCCCTACACTCGCACCCGGGGCACACCCTGTCCCAGTGATGGATTCCCTGTTTATTCAGCTATTTTTAGGACAAAAGGAGGAGATCTCCATAGAGAATGATTCCCTTTCTCCACTATTACTGAGTTCGCTAACCCTCCCACAGGGGTCAACAAACAACCCTCCTCCCCAAGCCGACCGCATCTGCTAGCTTGTGCATTTATTAATATGCGAGTGGCCCGGGCCTGGACACTCCTTGGACTACCTATCTGAGCATGCGTGAGTCTGAGCAAACATATGTTTAGGTGTCACAGCTTTACCATGTGGACTGGCATTAGCAGTCCCACGCTAGTGCTGACCCTTAACCGCCTACCCCCACCTTGGCCTTTGTGTTGGTCGCCTGGCTGGCTGGCTAGCCTGTGCAGCTGTCTGCTGTCCTCTTCACGGACAGTCTGTCTTGTCTCCATGCTCCTGCTTTGAACGCTGCTATACATAACTTCACACTGTGCATACTTCGAAACCTGAGCAGCACCTGCATTCTGCCACTCAACCTGGGTTACTCGACGGGGCTATGCAGTTTCATTAGCACAAAGACACGGCATTAAACTAATCCATGTGTCTCTCGTGCTGTGGCCTGAGCCCAATACAGCGTCAGCAGGGGCACCATTAGCCTTTCAGCGAGAGCAGGCCGATCTGAAACCCTGCCAATATGTCTGTTGATGTATGGCCTTGAGCTCTAATAGGTATAAGCGCGGTGTGCGGGGCAGCGTTGCGAGAAGCTTCCTTAACCGATACAGTTAACTTTGATCTTGTCTTAGCATGGCCTGTTTATAAATCAGCCATGCAAATATTTATGAGCTGGATGGGAGAAAATGGCTGGTCTGGTTTATATCCATGGCCCTCTATTCTTCTTTGCCGCTTCATCCTACTCCCTCCCTCCACCTCTTCCTCCTTTCTGGCTCATGTGTCGATGAGGATGCCACACCAGTGGGGTGAGAGAGCACAGACCCCAGGCCACATCCATCATGACTGTGCTGTCCGACTTTATTGGCTGGTCATGGAGCGCAGGTCAAAGACTCGTCAGTGGAGGGCAGGAGACATTTAGATGTCCAGGAGATTGAAGGGTTTCCAGCTCAGTGTGGATCTGGTCTAGGTAAGGTGAGGGCTGAGTCTCGTCCAGTAAATCCCAATAAATAACACAAGGTAACTAATGCCTTTTTGCTTACACCCTGCACACCTATCTGTATTTGCCTGCTGTTCTCACAATGGGACAGCCCGCACTGGCAGATGCACAGGCTTTAATTGCTCCCCCCAGTCCTGACCTCTGCTCCTGATCACCCTCTGATATACAGCATCTCTATTAAGCTGGGAAGTAGGTAAATATTCTCCTAAAGACCGTCGGTCTTAACGACACTACTGAAAATGGAGGGAAAAAAATCAATCGCCTTTTTTTTTCTTTTGTCCTCCGCCAACTCTATTAGTTTTCCCAGTTTATCTGATGTCGGGATCCAAAAACGTAGAGACCGGTACAGATGAGGAAAGGGGGACTGCGTGGTCTCGGACTGCGCGGATGTCTGGTTGCTTGAGAAATCTAGCTTCGTTGTGTTGTAGTAGTAGCCATGTTTGCGGAGAATGTGTTAAACGAATGGATGGGGATGCTGATATTTTTTTTTAAAAGGACAAATTGATGGGCTCTTAAGTCTTGTTAAACTTGATGACAACATGCAATGCAGACACAAAAATGCAACACTGTGTGTGTATTTGAAAGTGCAAGTGAGTTAAAGGGGGGCAGTGGTGATGGTAGTGGTGAACTGGCTTGTCGATCGATGCTGTGATTGGCAGTTAATGGCTTTTCCTGTTCTGCCTTCGTAACCTCGCTCTGATGACTGTTGCTTCTGATCAGATATGGCAGATTACGTTTGATTTCAGTATATAAAGCCCTGACTTCTTAGAGATTGCTTCATCATGTTAAATCATTTAAAATGTAAGTTAAACACTGGTATATCCTCCGTGTCCAGACAAAGAAGTGAAGCTTTATCATCTGGACAAACCCCAGGACTTCTTTGTAAATAACAGAGCAAAGAAAGCACAGATTTAACACATTTCTGAACTTCATTGTACAAGATAAAGGGATAGTTCAACTAAAAATTTTGATTGACTCATTTACTCTCACCTAAACAAAGCTGTACTCACTAACTTTCCTGACTTTTTTCAAACTAGAGGACTGAAAATACCCTGCTAATAAATAATGATAAAAATTAGGGCTAAATAAATTTAAAGGATTGAAAGATTGGAAAAGGGAGCTGGCCTGATATTCTTAGCATTCTTTTTGTGAGAGCTAGTAAAGTATAGACTGGGACGTGGGTATAAATACCTTTTGAGATCAAAGAGTTTGGGGTCACCAAACAGCGAGGAATATCATAACTCTGGATATAATGCTTTAACACAGGCTAAAAATGTAGAAATCTTAGTCTAAACAGAACAAAAATGTAATTTTTGCGAGTTGCGTATGTATGTGCATGGTATATACAGTACAGGACCCACTGGGACTAGACAGTGCTGAATTAATACACACACTCTGCTCCCTTTGCAACATCAACAAATATTTAATAAAGCCTGCTTCATATAACTCATTAACATGGCACTCCCTCTCCTCTCTCAGTGCTTAATTTAATATAACAATAATTTGAATAATCATTTGCATACCAAGATCTTGTAATCTTCTCTAGTGGCAAAAATATAACATCTCCCTGAGACCTCGTTTATTCAGTAGCAAAGACAGGCTTTCTGGTTCAAATTAGCAGAACAAGACCATTCCAAACTAACGAGTATAAATTAAGGAAATTCCTTTGCAGTGACAGAGATAACCCGTTCAAATGAGCGATCAAGTCTGTGGCAGACTAATTTTAGGCCTGGTGTTGACTGAATGTAGTAATGCTGTGGGGATGAAGAAAGAGAGGGAGAGTTTGGTTGATCCTGTGGGGAGTGGGTGGAGGAATGTGGCGGCCGTGTCGAAGACTTCCTTCGCTGTCTCTGGGTTCCATCTCTGCACCCACAATGCCAAGATCGCCACGTCATAAATCAGCACTGCTGTTTGAAAAATGCTTTATGATACACAAATGTGTGAAACCACTTAACAACTGAACAAAAGTGTTTCCCCTACTTTCGGCAGCTGCAGCTAGTAAAATGAGGCTCCTCTGAGAGGCTGACCTCAGAATTCACCTTATCAGTGGGAGGGGCAATGTTAAAGACAATGTTGGGATACATATCCTTGAGTGTGTATGTGTGTGTGTGTCTTTTAAACCCTAAAAGTCCTGTATGGGCAACTAGAGCCTGACAGGAGAAATTATAAGACTTGTAAACTTGCAATGAAAGTGTGACCTTGAAAAAATGTGGTTCTATTCAATGAACAGTCTGTTTCTTGACCTTTTATTCACCGAAGAAAAAGAAAGAAAGAACACAGACAAACAAACTAATAAAATTATTGGGACAGCTAACTAACTGAGTCACTTCCTGATGGCTTTTCCTCTATTCATTTCAATGCAAAAATTAACAAACAAATAAATATATAAATAAAAGACTCCTCATATATTACTGTACAGCCTTTTTTTTCTTTTTAAAATTGAGTGTTTCTTTGTTTCCCCCATTTTTACATGCATAAAAGCACATGATGAGAAAACAAGGTGTGAAACGATTTTTTCCAGAGGGTCCTCAATAAAAACCATATGACACCTCAGGCTGAACTGCTTAATTACAAAGGGATGAAAATCTGTAGTCTGCATCTGGTGAGAACATTGCCCCTATAACACTGATAGATTTACAGCTCCCAGTCCTAACCTTGGACTCCGGTGCATGGCAATTAGTACAGGCATAAGATGCCTCAATGGATGTCCATATCAGAGGTGAAAGTCAGGCTTGATTTTTTTAACCTTGCCTGAAGTTTTAGTTTACTCAAAGGATAATTTGAGGGAGTATTTGCGCTGTTGCTATTTTGGAGATTTTAAACATGCTCGACAACCAAGATTCACTTGATAACTACTTTAATCTTAAACTGAATAGTATGGTTATCAACTGGACCAAATGGGTATAAACTAGTGTAACCATGGAAATTAAAATTCTCTGGTTGTAGTTAGGAGGGTCTAAAAAATGTGTCCCTGTAATCAGCTAATCAACACCAAAAGGATCTAGTCACTCTAATCAAGTATCTACCCAGCAGGCACAGGACGTCAACATGACGCCAGATTGATGTTGTTTCCCAACGTCACGGAGACGTTGCATTTTGTCTGGAAATGAAAATCGGGTTGACGTCAGAAACCAACATCAGGCCAAAGTCCAACATCCAACCTAAAATCAACCAAATATCAACGTCCAATGATGTTACAGATTGATGTTGTGTGAACATCACCACTATGACGTTAATCAGACGTATTTCAGTAGCCATACCTGACATCAATATGATGTTGGTTTAAGATGTTGGCTCGACGTTGGATTTTGTTCACTTTAGAACAACCTAAAATCAACCAAATAGCAACGTCTAATGATGTTACAGCTTGAAATTGTGTGGAAGTTACCCCTATGACGTCAATCAGAAGTTGGATATTGGTTGCCATACCTGACAAATAATTGTCAGCATTTGACATCAATATGACATTGGATTTTGGTCACTTTACAACACCTGACGTCACAACCTGGAGTGGACCTTGAGCGCACACATGTAAACACTACAGGGTGTAGATTTCCTAATTTCAGCAGAACTTCATAGTTAATATTCAGAAGAGAGACGTTGTCTGCGATGAGGGGTGAGTGAAAAACAGTGAGGTCCAAAGTCTCATTTCATGTGTGGATTTATTTGTCCCAAGACTCTCTTCAGCAGCCCAAAGCTAAACACAGTGTGTTTTCCAGCGCTCTGCCTTCCTCTAAGCGCCGAGAGCAGCCTTGTGGCCTGAGCCACTCACAGGCCATTAATCTGGTTGCTAAGTCACTGATGTATCGGTGCTGGTGAACCAGTAAGCCTGCCTGTTGCTCTCTTTACCACCTACTGTCTTCTCTCCAACACTCTTTCTTTCTAACTAAGACTTGCCAAAGTCTTATCAGCCAACGTGCTACTGTCACATTCTGTGTAAGATTGAACCTTATCCATACAGGAACTATGCCAAGGCTCTGCTTGAGCTAATTTGACTCACATTTGACTAACAAAAAAAAAAAAAAAAAAAAAAAAAACTATTCATCAAGCTGATCAAATTAGGCTATTAAAAGTATAATTGAGGAATAAGAAAACACACTATGCCAGAAAGAGGATGGAGGTAGAGGGAGAGATTGAAGAGCTACTCATAGGAGGGATGTGAGCTGAGATTGCAATATAAATTATACAACTATAATATCTTTTACAAGACAGAAGCTGGCACTACTAAGATAAAACATTGATTAAGGCATGCTATAAAAAAAGCAAAGTTGCTAAAAATCTGGCCTGGGAACTGGGAACGCAAAAGTCAAGAGGTTCAAACTCGGGGGGTTTAATCCATGAACGCAAGAACTGCTGAGACCTATCAAGAATTGTGCCCTTGAGCAAGCCACTTAACTCCAGGGGGACTGTGCCTGTAGTAAGTGAACTTTTAAATCGCTTCAAAGCATCTACTAAATGTCAAATAACTATATAAAAAAGTCAGGTCAGGCTTGCACATGTTTAATGCTCGGCAGCGTAACTGCACTTCTCTCATCAATTTATAACTAGTTAACGTGATGGCACAAGTGTTTACCTTGTAGGAATTTTTGTTTGTTTGTAATATATTCATGATAACTTCCACTGTTTACCCTTTAAAAGGTGTTCTATCAGACAGATCTTAAACGTACTAAAAAGAGAATTTACAGAAGGAAAGGTTGCAAACATCAAGAGAAAACAAAGCAGAAAAAAAGACGATTTGGCTGAAGAAATGTTTAGTTTTCCAGGCTGGTTGGATTAAAGCTATTTAACCTTAAGAAGAGAGCAGCGGAGTGGGACCACCCACCAGCTTGTGACCCATGCTGGTTTGTTTTGTGCATGATGGGTGTATTTGCCTTGTTTATTAACTTAAAGGAGACAAAGAGTGAGGAAAAACATGCGAGAAGGAAAATTGAGATGCAGACTACAAAAAAGCGTGAGTCACAGATATAAGGTGAAGATGGGAATGTGAATTTAAATCACACTAATGACAAAAAACTGGTAAGTGAACTGTGTTTCCTTCCATTTTACAAAAGAAATTCGTCTGTTTTTTGTTTCTAAGATGTTCTGAGAGGTTAAATAAAGGTAAGTAAGTGAGTCATGTGTATATAGTGCTTTTACCGTGTGTGGACATACACCCAAAGCACTTCACAATCTTGAGGGGATTCTACCCACTCCACCACCAGTGTGCAGCATTCACTTGGATGATGCGAAGGCAGCTGCAGGACAACGGCACTAGTGCACTCACCACCCACCAGCTATAGATGGATTTGAGAGAATGTGATAGAGCCAATTAAGTGGATGGAGATAGTTGGGAGGCCATGATGGTTAAGGGCCAACGGAGGGAATTTGACCAGGACACTGGAGCTACACCCATACACTTTACAAGAAGTGCCATGGGATTTTTAACAACCACAGAGCGTCAGGACCACGGTTTAACGTCTTATCCAAAAGACAGTGTTCACTGACCATATAGTATCTCCTTCACTATACTAGGGCATTAGGACTCACTCAGACCACAGGTTGAGCGCCTCACTAACACCTCTTCCAACAGCAACCTAGTTTTCCCATGTGGTCTCCCATCCAGGTACTGACCAGGCTCAGCCCTGCTTAGCTTCAGTGAGTAACCAGTCTTGGGATGAAGGGTAATATGGCTATGGTCAAAATAGTCTACCAAGATATGGCTCATTTGCATTTCTTCTACTTTGTCATCCAACAGGCAAAATGGTCTGATGGTCTAGAAAACTAACAGCATACCTCTACTCAGTCTCATTCTGCGTAATCAGTTATGTCTGTAGCCAAAGAAGTATTTGCGCACCAAAATGTACAAAACCTAGGTTTTGCTTAAACTTCTGACTATCTACACGTACCTTACAAACTACTACAAGCTTGCGGCTTTCTACTGTGGTGTAACGTACTCTCTGATCCCTGTGTACACCCCAGTCCCTCATCAGTATCCAATCCCCTGTTTGTGCTGATCAGGCAGCAGATAATAGGATCAACAGCTTCCTTCAGCAGGAGCATTGCTTAGTTGCTCTTGTCTGGCTGCCCAAAGAAAGAGAGGAGGGAGAAATCAAAACAAACAACTATTACAACACAATAATATCTGTTCTTCGGCCTCTGTATAGAGAGACACGCTCTCTCACAGTCCTTCTACAAACTCCCGATCTTCTCTCCCAATTGTTTCATTAAATACGAAAACTGTGCATGGCCTACCATGTGCATTTGCTTGGCTGCCGGTCCCTCCATTGATTGCACGCACACACATACACTTACAGGGGCAGATGTATGCGTAATCATCAGCTGCAGCTGTGCAACGGGTCAGCGCCTGGCCTTTCTGAGGTGGGGGCTGAAGGAGTTGTGAAATTCCTGCAGACTTCCAGACCCAGCTTAATCACGCCCACTACTTTACAAACTAATGTCGTAGTGCACAACACCCCTCCCACACTAACAGACAGCTCTCTCAGCAAAACTTGACTCCTCTTCTGGGGAAAAACCCTCCACCTCTTAAAGGGAGCTGAGCCTCTGTTTGGCTGCTGTATGGCAGAGTTCATCACACTACGGACAAACCGGTGCTTATGTGGACCTACACTATTAAGATCTTAGAATACACCTAAAATAAATAGGATCCATACAAATCCAAAAGTCTTACAAATCTGGATTCATATATGTGATATGGATTGTATCTACGCCAGGCAGGAGGCAGGATGTCTCAGTAGCAACTCTGTGGATATGGAATGGGTGCTTTATTAGCGTGGTACTACCGGTAAATCAAAGCTCAGCCCTTCCTGGAACAGCAGCAAACCTTTTTTCCCCACTGAGCACTATTACTGAACAATCACAGGCCAGCCATGATAATTAGCAGAGTATCTCCATCTAAACGAGCGCCTCTCTCTCTATCGCTCTCAGACCTGCTTTCTCTCCTCCCTCCCATCATCGTTCTCTCCATCTCTTCTCTAGCTGATGTCTGGAGGGACTTATGGAGTTTGGGTGTGGTGCTCTCTCTGGCATAGAGGTTGAGCTTCACTGTCCACAGATGAAAGATATAACCACGGGCCGTACCAATAGTGGTAAAATGGTCCCTTGCGACGTTAACTCGAAATTACTCTGCACTTTTATTTGATAATAAAAAACAAACACGAGCTTGCTGGAGCCAGGGCATTCTCAGTCTATTTGCTGTCAACGATTGGAGTCTGTTGCTCCGATGAGGATAAGTCATGATAAAAATCATAATTATTAATGGAGAAGGTCGGCCTCATTGACCAGGGTTCTGTTGTAAAGGGTAGAATGTTATCTGAGAAACACATTAATACCTTTCAGCATAGCTGCTACGGCTAATCCCCTTCTACGCATTACTGTCTGTTTTGTTTTACAGTGTTTTTTCTTTGTTTTATCCTAAGCGTAGACATTTTCCTTCCTCACACCCCAGCTGATCCGGTTGGATTGCACTGGAGGGAAAAATAAGTAGTGGGATTCCAAAATCCAGACGATTTGCGTTGGATACTGGACTGCACTTGGAGCACAGTCAAAGCACTGTTAGCATAGCTGAGACACATCAACACGTGCTAGGGGTTCTGTTTGCAATAGTTCTGGGCAGTAGTGAACATATGACAGAAAGTGTGAGTATGTGTGTGTGTGTATATGCACATATTCAGAGAGTGTGTAAATCTGTGCAGCACACTGTTTGTATAGTTTGTACGTTTAATGGAGCGAGACCAGCACACTGGTGCTGGTGGTGTGAGGGTGAACGCTGTGAGGCCTTTCTTGGGTAAAGATTCCCCATGTGATAGTGACGGCACTTTCTTCCTCTCTTTCCACGGCCAAGCGGCATCTGGAGTGGATTTTGTGCGAGCAGACACCGAAGAACATGATTACATTCAGTTAACTGTGCTCTAAACTGATTATGCATGTGCCAAGCTAATGGACTACATTTGCAAGAGGAAAAATAACATCCAATCAATCTCAATTACCCCAGATTGTACCGGCCCCTGAGACAAGGAAGGTAGCCAGCCTGAAGCTCCTCCTCTTCGCTTGAAAGGCCTGCCTGGAAGACCTGCCTCTCTCCGTCCTGTCTGGACTGGAGGACCAAAGTCTTAGACTCAAGGCTGGCATGAGTGCAGTCCAGCACCTGAGACATGCTTACTCAGCAAAGTGAGAACTCAAACATCAAGTGAATGTTTCCACTACTGAGTGGCAGTTTGTACTAATGTATGTATGGCGGAACTTAAAGGACCAGACTTAGATGAACATAATCATCTTATTTTTACATTTTCAATGCAACAGTTTACATTCTAAATTAACACATCCAGAGAGAAAAAAATGTAAGGCAGAATTTTATTGGTCAAGATTGTGAAGTAGAAGTCAGGTGACAGGTGGTTTGACAAGAGGGATTGAAACAAAAGTCTCTGTGAATCTGTGATGTTAGTCAAAACGTAATTTCAGAGGCAGAGCAAGTTATTACATTTTGATTATACATAATAAAGAAACATTTACTTTGAGCAATGTGCTAGTATCTGGCAGCTTGCTCTCTGTGACTCACAAGGTTAAGCAGGGCTGTGCCCCGTCAGTACCTGGATGGGATACCACATAGGAAAGCTAGGCTGCTGCCGGAAGTGGTGTTAGTGAGACCAGCAGCGGGCACTCAACCTGCGGTCTGTGTGGGTCCTAAAGCCCCAGTTTATTGATGGGGACTCTATACTGCTACGTAAGCACTGTCTTTTGGATGAAATGTTAAACCGAGCTCCTGACTCTCTGTGGTCATTAAATATCCCAGGATGTCCTTCGAAAAAGCGTAGGGGTTTAACTTTGGCATCCTGGACAAATTTGCCCACTGGCCTCTGTCCATCATGGCCTCTTAACCATCCCCATGTCATAACTGGCTTCATCACTTCTAACCACCAATCAGCTGGTGTGTGGTGTGCAGTCTGATGCAATATGGCTGCCATTGCGTCATCCAGGTGGATGCTGCACATTGGCCATGGATGAGGAGATTCCTCCCAAAAATGGTTAAAGCGCTTTGAGTGTCCAGAAAAGCGCTATATAAATGTAAGGAATTATTATTATTATTATTATTTTATTATTATTATTATTATTATTATTATTGTGTGCACAGAGTCAAATGTGCACAATGAAATCTGGAAGTAGTATTAAGGAGGAAATTAGGCTAATTCTTGATTTTATTTTACACAAACATCAGTGATGTGTGGCATCTTTGACTCTGCAAATTGCACCTTCCAACAACTTTTTAAAACTTGAGAAGTCAAAGATTTGTTTTGACCTAGGTAGGCATTGTTGTATGGCCCATCTGCTAGTGTTTATTGGTGACCATTAAGTGCATTCTTGCCACTACAAAGCAGCCAGCTAGTGGGAACTTGAAGGGAGCATTGGAAGGTAAAAGTTCATTTAAGATGAGGGTAAGGCTAGATGATGGTGTGTCTGAAGGCACTGAGGAACTTAGTACTGTACCCCAGATACTAAAGCCGGGACGCATCACCCCTGCTGTGCAGTGGTCCATGCGGTTAGGACAATTCTCCCAAGCTCTCCAAAGGCTTTCGGAACATTCCAATCCATGGGGTGGTGGGGGAAGGTGTATTTTTAGAAAGCCCTAATATGTGCCGCATACCACAGACTCTCAAATTATCCCATCCAGCTTAGCCTTCAGTTTAAACCTTCCTTTTTAATTCCAGTAATTACAGGCTCCAATTTACGGAGTAGTGCACACAAAGGGCCTGTTTAATGCAAACCAGTTTGATTTGGGCAAAGTGTCCCAAGGATCTACCACATCTTAGGGCCTGTTTATGCTGACTTGATGATTTATTTTCTCCCAGCAGGAGGTCGAAAAATTTTGCATTTTATATCAGATTTCATTTGGAGGGGACATAAATAGTGTGCTTTTCATTTTCCTTTTCTTTTTTTTACCACATGTACAGTCAGCTTAGCTGAGCTAGCAAATCATACTGTTGGTGTCAGCCAGTCAGTACATCTATCAGGGCTATAAATTCACTGCAAAGTGAAGCTTGTGTCATTGTGGGGTTAGAAACCCGTGCTACAGCAAGACCTCAGCAGCAGCATGTGCTTATCGTCCTCTAATCACATTTGTATGTCATGAAATACAGCTATAACTCAAACTGTGAATGTCTTAGTTTGCGGGTAGGCCTGTCGTCACTGATGGAAGCTGCTTGCTTTAAAAGCTGATGCACTTGTCAGTCAACTCTGTTCTCTGTTCGGATCTGTGGGGCTTTTAAAGCTGAGGAACCATTTTAAGCAGCTTAAAGCTTACAAATTATCATGCTTGGATGTGTCGAACATTTCTAATCTGCCACAGAGTATTGAACATTTGCAGTTAGGCAGACTCTTCTGTGCTGGCTCTCTTTCCTTTAAGGGAATGTTGGCAACAGATGGAATAATGGTGTTTCGAGACAATTTTGATGCTAATATCAGACTTTGCTATGGTAAATATGAGGCAGATTATGGAATCTATAAAAAAAATCAGCTACATATAGCACAGCAAGTGGCAGTTGGTGACAATTTAAGATATTTGTTCTGCTTTTACTTGTCATTAATGCTAATACTCAGCATGTTCCCTGGGCCTCAAACCCTGCCTGGAGCAACATGAGGTCTCTGACTATAGAAATGCCTCCACAGGTAAGCCAAGCATGTCAGGAGTCTTGTGTTACATATTTGAATCATTGTGGTATTTGTAAACATGCTCACTGCGTGTCCAAGCTTGAGCATGGCAGACAATCCTGGCTCAGGCTTGTCTGCTTTTATTTCCAGATAAATAGGAAGCTGTTTTTTGTTCTTCCCCTAATTACCATTACAAACTAGTTCATCAGGGAAACAGCTGGCCAAGATTCCATCAGCCCAGGGTAAACTTTGACAGAGCTAGAATATCTACTGCTGGATTTTTCTTCAAATGGTAAACTTGCAGTGAAGTCACTAGTGAACTAGTCCTCATTTTGGTCATTTTGTATCAACATGATTATTGTGTCTCTTTCCTTCCCTGTTTTTTTCAGATGCCCTCAATTATGTATACTGAAGCGAAAGTAATGCCAACCTAAATATTAATGTTAAGCTAAATAGCTACTGATTGGACATTACTGGAAAGATTAATAGGCAATAATTTAATAAATAGGCATAAGCAATAGTTGATATGGAATCACTCTTTTTGACTCAAATTATGTTAAAGTTGCCTGAATTTTAATGTATTGTTGGCTATACCTACAAAATATACCTGCTCAACAGTTTAAGACTGTTTTTATGGTACCAGGACAATAATTTTTGTTCACTATCCAAAGGTATAATGCTTGAAAAGGCAGTGTAAGTAAAGGTCAAGGAAGCTTGAGTAGTGATGTGCAACTGAAAAGGGTTGAATGCGAGTCAGTATCTCATTGAGCAAGTGAGAGCAAGTGATAGAGAGAAAGAAAGGGAGAATTACGGAGAAAGTCCCTGTGTGCAGCCGTGCCAGTCTAGGTTAAACACAGCCCGAGCTGAGCTCGCAGACACACAGGATAGGTGCCTAAATGGAATCAGGCCTGTTAGATTTATGGCCATTTGTTCAGAGAGTGTTCATCCATTGGCTATTATGGAATGATTAGAGTAGAAGGTGAAGCTCCAAGTCCAGCAAAAATCAATACAGCTGTCGAGAGCGATTCTGCCCTTCCCACTCCGAATGGTATTAGCACCAAACCTCTGTCTCTTCACACTTCTTCATCCGCTCTTCCAGCAATTTCATCAGCTGCCCTTCTCCCCACCCTACTGACCTGCCATGTTCCTCCCTCCCTCTAAGTGCCCCTGTTCTCCCCTCTCCATTGCATGCGCATTAGGGCTTAATATACTGCACTGGACCATCGCTCATAGTCTGCGGTAAAGATGGAAAGTGCTGGTCGATTCAGTTGTACAGTAGGCATGAGGTGTGTTTAAAACCTTGGGGTAGTGTAGCAATGTCAAGGCCAGAAAGAGACTAACCTATCTTTTTACATGCTGGTCATAATTTCTTTCCTAACCTTCTATCATTAGATACGTGGCATCTATTGGTTAACTTGGTCACTTGGTTAATGTATTACTACAAGAGTCACTTACCTTGTACAGCTTGAGACTGGCCTCGTGGCGGGAGTTGACCGTGTGCATCCTCAGTTTTTCCAAGCTGTTGGTGTAATAGTCGCAAGCATTGCATTTGAGGTGTACAGGGTTGCCAATGGCCACACACTTGAGACGCCACTCATTGCCCTTGCCGCCTTCTTTAATGTGTGCCACCAGTTGGTACTTCTGCACATGCTTGTCAGTCTTGCAGTGCAGCTGGAAGTTGGCCTTGAGCTGCGTGGTGTAATGGCACAACTTGCATTGGTGGGAGTCGCCTACCACTGCTCTCCACTCCTCTTCAGGGAGTGACCGTTCTGCACTCATGTGCAGGCCCAGCACGTCCAAGTTGTCGGTAGTGAAGCGGTTGCACACAGCACACTGGAAGAGTTTGAGGGAGGGGTCGCTGGTCTGAGATAGACTCTCACCCAAGGTCATCAGCTCCTCCGAGACCAGCTGTCCACCACCCAGGCGTACATCCATGGCAATGTCCCCCCCAACTAAAAGCAGAAAACACAAGATGTGATCACTGCTCTGTCAAGTCTTTCACAAGTATCCTGAATCTAACAGCAATTATTCAAACACATGCTTCAATAAATTGTAACAGTTGGGAATTTCATCTGTGCTGAGTTTCTCCCTTCATTTAAACTTCCTCAAGTTACAAGAATGTCCTGGGAAACAGGGAAAAGGTGCATAGTTCAGCCTTTTAACAAAGAGTCATGTTTGTCCGTTCAGTCAAAGTGGATTTGCTTTCAAGGATAATGTGCATGTGTATTTATCTACATAATTTTATTAAATCAAGATTATCCTTTCCTTTGAGCTCAGTGAAAGAAGAAGTAGAAGAAGAGAGAGAGCTGAGGTGTGGATTTACACAGTCCTGCACTTTCATAGCCCTCCCATTAAATCAACTCCAGAGGCTGTGAGCAGAGGCGCAAAAATAAAGTTATTCAATCATTACCGGAGATCTAAAGAGCTCCCCAGCACACATTAGTGTAAATCAACTATAGGCCTCTTTTCAAGAAATAATAATATAAAAAATGAGGTTATCCATGTAGAACTCTAGTTCTTTTACCTCTTTTTTAGAACAAATCAATGCAAACACCCAAGCCCAAACAGCCTGCATTTTATGTACTCATGTATATTTTTTCAGAATTTAAAGTAAGTTAACAAAACTATATATCCTACAACAGAAGTACAAGGCATCCAAGAACAGCTTGGGGAAGGCACTGGAGGCTGAGATTTTGAGACAAGGGATGCATAGAAGCTGTTGCCTCAGTTTGCTGATCTTCAATCTGTCACTGCCCAGATTGAGCGCACCCGATGAACCAGTATGGCTTTACAGTAAATTAATTCCAGCAGCTCTTTTTACTTACTGAGGTAGCATGCAGCTTGGCTATTTTACAATTATTTTCAGGTTTTAGTGTAGTGTCCGAAAGGCCTCGGACAATCTCCTTCAAATCACTCTCAGATCTACATTTTGAGTTCAAACTATTTCTGTTTATGTTTCCGTCAATACTCTACAGGTTTGCTCAGCCTATGTTTAATCTCTACTTCTACTTTACATATATTACAGTGCCCTGAACATTCCACACTGTTTGTTTATTAGTCACCCCTTTAATATGTACAGTATATTGAACCTTCCATCACAGAAAAAAACAAACCAAATGGCTAGAAGAGGGTGGAAGACAAATAAAGAATTAGTCATGGCAATCAAATCCACTTCTTGTCTTTGAACTGGCAACAGTCTGAAGCAAGTCTGTGCAAATTGTGGGCTTGTAGCTGGCACGCCAAATTTTCACTATGCTGCTGAATTACCCTCACTAGGCCCCCTTTCCTTCCTTTACTGACTATGGTAAAATACATAGCTACTATTACAAAAGCAGGAAAAAAAGGACGAGCCAGTATTCAGTGGCAGTTGCATAGCATTGACGTGAAAACTGTAATGTTTATTAGCAGTCCAAGGGACAGGGCCATGTGGAACACTCCCTCAGCCCCAGCCTACTCCGTCATAGTATCTTTCACAAGAAACACAAGGGGCAGCAAAAGGGGGAATTTCCCAACCAATGTGACCCAGATAGAATGACATAGAGGATGCGAAAAATAAACTGAAGCTTGAGTGTTAAGAAGATGTGTGTGCCTGTCTTTCCCACTTGCTAACTCCCTGTTTTTTCTGTGTCCCTGTGTCTGAAGCTGAAATTTACAGGACTAGTAAGCACTACTTGACACTAAATCCACATCCCCATAAATCTAATGTACCAGCTATGCCTTTTTTATGTTAACTTTTACAGAAACACACATAAACAAACAATTTGTCTTGTTTCTGGCATTAGACTGAGCATGACGTCTGTGTTATAAAGTTATTTCATAAACGCTACATACTGTACTGAACTAAACATGCTGCTATTGACCTTTTCTCTATGCTGTACACTGTTACAAAGCTCACCTTAGAGATGTCGCTCAAGTCAATTTAAGACTGATGAGTGCACCTTTCATTATGCCTAATGACTTCTTTCCCCCGTACAATTTATTTTCTACACACTTGGTTGGGTGGCCCTTATATCTTTGCAAACTGACTCTGGCTGCCCTTCAATCGCAATTCATTCTTATTTGTGCCACTTCTTTAATTCTCTCTTAACCTCCCTCCAACACCTTTTTAACAGTTGTTTAAGAGACTAAATGCATGTTACACAATGAAGGTGCACCTAAAAACTGCCAGCTCTCTGTCTGAGCCATTTGCAATAAAAAGTGCATATCATAATGTAAGTTAGTCTTGCATGTAGGACTGAAACAGCAATATCACTAATATTTTACCATCTATATCAGATAACATTTCAAATAGATTCAATTGTAAGACCAGGAAAACAGGAACGGTTCGTATAAATTGTTTAAAACATACAGAGTTCTAAGAATTTACATAAATTACACATTTTTTAAACTGTAACTCATTAAACTCACCTAGTGCTGGAGCAAGAGCTGCCATGTTAGGGTCGAGATGAAACCCTCCAAGCAAGAATTGGGCATCAGCTCCAGAGGGGTCCATCTTAAGACCTGGAGGCAGGCTCATGTTTTGGGTCAAGTAGTACTGGTATAGCTCAGCCTCTGATGGTGAAGGCATGGCCCCTAGACCAAGCCGGCCGTGCTGCATTTGGGACATGTTCTGCTGAAGCAGCATCATATTGTGCATGTGTTTCTCGCTTGTCATGTGGATGCGCAGGTTACGTGCTACATTGGTCTCATAGTCGCACACCTCACATCGCCAAGTGGGTTTGCTTTTTGGTTTTGTGGGTGAAGGGGCACCACAAGGTCCTGTCATGTGGGTAGAGGACTGGGCTGGATGATGGTGGTGACTTGGATGATGGCTGCCAGGCTGTGAAGCTGAAGAAACAGGCACCACCCCACCTGGCGCATGTCCAAACACCTGCTCCCCAGCGGTTGGAATAGTTCCTCCGTTTTGTAACGTCTGCATGTTGTTAAGATGCTTGTCAGACTGCATATGGATGCTTAGGTTACCTTTGGTGGTAGTGGAATAGTTGCAGACCTCACAGCGGAAGGGCTTATAGCCGCAAGTGTAGCTCTCCCCACGGGCAAGGCGAGGATGACTCTGCCCACTGCTGCAGTACACACAAGAGCCTCCAGAGTCAGGGTGCTTCTCCTTCATGTGGGCCTCCAAGGTCTGCTGGTATTTGTAGTGCCAGTTGCACTTGGGACATTTTAGTGTCTTACACGAATTTCGTGAGTGCATCATGGTCATATGGCCACCCAATGAGCGAGAAGAGCCTAAGACAGTATCACACTTTGGGCACTCTACCCCACTTCCTCCACTGCCCCCAGCCCCATGGTTCTGGGTGCATTCACTTATTCCTGACAAGTCACAAGCAGCTGTGTGATGGAGGTGTGTGTGGGCATTGGGCGAAGGGTGTAGGTGGTGGTGATGGTGGTGAAGGTGGTGGTGGAGGAGGGCACCGTTGTCCTCATCTCCCTCTGCTGGGCATTCATTTGGTTCAGGAGCTGTGGCACTATCTCGATTGGCACTTTCCTCAGCAGCAGCATTAGAGGCAAGAGGGGAGGACGTGCTCGCAGTGGAGCATGCGGCCCCATCCTCTTCACCCCCTCTGCCAGCAACTGCCGCCATTGCCATGGGTACTGTAGACCCCTGGCAGTTAAAGCTCAGAGGGAGTTCTGAAGTCCTCCCTCCACCGTCTGCAGCCATCCCGTCCTCTGCTCCTCTGATAGATGAAGAGGACATGGAAGCAGAGAATTTGCTGCTAAGTGCGGGGCTGGCTGCAGAAAGACAAGCAGAAGGCTGGAGAGCGCTACTAGGCATTAATAAAGGAGATTTGGAGATGCTTTGGTTTGAGACAGCCGATTCCCCCACAAATCTACCACTGCTGCTGCTACTTCCACTACAGGCCACCGCAGTGCCTTCATCCTCTACCTCTTCATCCTCTTCTTCTAAAAGAAGCTCATCCTCTTCATCTGAGGGCATCTCCTCACCAGGAAGCAGAGTCTTTCTTTCACAGATTTCTGCATCCCCATCCTCCCCTCTATGAGTCCCCTCTTTCCCCACAGACCCCTCTGTTCTCCTACCCTGTGGCTTGGACAGAGTGCTGGAGTCTTTGGCTGGGCCTGGGGTTGAGGTAAGGGAGGATGCTTTGGGGCTGCCTAGCCCCCCCAGTGTGAGAAGGGCTTGTTGCTGAAGACCCGAGTCAGAGTCTTTGTTAAGGAGGCTCTCACCTCCCTCACTACTGCTGCCCCCTTCTAAATGAACCCCACTGAACGTGCCATAGAAGCTCTGGCCTGAGTTCATGGGCACTAGGGTAGGTGGTGGAGGAGAGTTCTTATTTTTTGGTTCTAGGAAGCTAATGAGTGGCTCTTTGTCTTTCCCGATGCCCTGTATAATGGCCGATGCATGCTTGTGGCCTAAAAGTCTGCGCTCGTCCTCACATAGAGTCATGCGATGGTCATGGACTGCATGAGTGACAAAGGAGCGTGCGTAGCCAAAAGACAACTTGCAAAGGAAACACATGAGGATGGGCTTGCCTTTGCCATAAAGGGCCAGACCATCAAATTTGGAGAAATCCACGTTGTTGGGAACATCTTTGGATACACAGGACTTCTTGGCAGACCCGTCGCTGTTCAGGTAATCCTTGTTGCTTTTGTGCCGCACATCAAAGACGCGGAAACTGTGCAGGACAGGACTGAAGCCTGTCAGGGTTGAGGTATTGGGGAAACCTTGGTCTGAGGAGCCGAACCATTTTCCGAAAGACGAGGCTATATGGAACGTGTTGATGATCTGAGGGTACACTGAAGAAGTTCCCACAGGTTCCCCTGGCTTTCCCCCACTAGTGAGAGAGTTTGAGGGGAGCAGGCCTGGTTCCATGCTCCCATCACTTTGGATCAGCTGGCTGAGACTCTCCACAATGTAAGCAGAGCCATCAGGCTGGTAGACTATCTCTCCAGCCAGGTTTTCCACATCACTACTTTCCTCTTCTTCCTCTTCTTCTCCTTCTTCACTCCCACTCTCCGTGGCACCCCTCCGATGGGAGGGCTGTTGCCGCATGAGCATGGGCATTCCCCCTCCACTTGGCACCATAGGTACTCCAGGGAAGGGTTGCAGACTAGGGAAACAGCTGTCAATCTCCATTTCATCCAAGTCTTCCAAGTCTTCGTCCTCTTCTCCACAGCTTACTCCCTCTTGCTCTTCCTCCTCTAACCCCTCTCTTTTGAGGTGCAGCTGTCTGGAAGTGGAGTTATCACTGGGAGCCTGTGACAATGTTTGCTTCTGCTGCTCTCTCAGAGCCTCGCAGTGTGTGCTGGGATTCTGGATCTGGGTGGAATGGGGGGCAGAGAGAGAGAGGGACTCCAAGGAAGGGGATTGGTTGCAAGGTGGAACCTTTGCGTTGGGATGATCGTTCCAGGGTTGTGGATGGTGCTGCTGGGAGGTGGCGGAGGAGCCAAGCCCATCGTCTGTCCCAGAAACCACGGGAGACTCACAGCTTTCCATGCTGATGCCTACATGAGGCGTTCATCGCATCCAGGCCTGCAGAGAAAAAAAAAAGAAAAAGAGACAGGATTAAATCACTGCTTAAAATGTATACTAAGAGAAAAAACTCCATTATAGAAACCTTTAATGCTTTTCTTTCATTGTTTCTATTCAACTAATTTTCAGACGTGCAATGCTGAACATTTGACCACACATAAAAAGCATCTTGATAAATGGTAAAGCTATGTACAGAAAGGGGACTAGATTAATGTATAGTAGATTAGATGAGAAACAAAAGTGTGAGATATAATGGTGGAAAATGACAGAGTGCTCATTAGGTTAGATTAGGTACTTAAACACAATACCTCAGACAAGCACTAATAAGGCAGCTCAGATGCCTCATCCTGTCATATCAGCCAGTTACCATCTTTTATCTAGACCTTCCACACAACACCCAGAATCTGTTATGTTCCCAATACTGCATACATTTTTTTTAATTAACGTTGGGTTTGAGAAACACAGTAACAGTATAACTTAATGGACAAAAAAGCTCCATTGTGCTGCTAATTAGACACAGTGAAACCCGCCATCAGCACATGATCCATCTCACACCCGCAGAAAGAACTGAAGGTTACAAAAATATATTAGCCACGCTGTTTGAAGACCTCCATTATAGAGAGATCCCACACACAGAACACACTGCACGACTATAACATGTTCATAAGATGCAATTAGTTGATGAAGATATGCTTTATACAGCAAGCATTTATAAACCTATAAACACAAAAAACATTTAAAAAAAAGATTGGTTTATATTTTTAATTCTGAAAAGCAAAAGCAATGTTGGCTCTCCAAAAGCAGCCATGTATAGATCCAGCTTCCAATAACCTCACTACTCATCCTGGTTTCAGACCATCCTCCTGTCTCTGAAATAATAAATGAGGGCTGAACTTTTTAAGGGTAGTGCTGCCTGGAGCAACGAAAGAGCCATAAGCAGGCCACAATTTCAAGCAGGCGATAAAGGAGATAAAATGATAGCGAAAGATACTGCTGAGCTAATAATTTTAATAAAGGGATGCAGGCAGCATTGATTAAAGGGGGCAACCAGACTGAAACCAATAACTCTGGCCTGCCCTTTCACCCTCCATTGCTGAATATTACATGAGCAAAGTTTCCCGGCAGCACGCTAACCTCAGCGTCCTGTCTGATTAGCAAATTCACTGCCTCTGCTTGATTTATTTACTTATTTACTTAGGAATGCAAATTTCAGCACTGATCAGACACTGAGTCTGCAGCCCCACCCCCAACAAACGTATTAATGTGAGCGTGTTGGGCTGGGGAGCCTGATAATGTTTGACTCCCAATTCATGAATGTCTGATGAAAATTTGACACCCCTCAATTCAACCCACAGACCACCCTCTCCCTCCCCCTTCCATCCAAATCACTTCAAACAATGACAGTTTATTTTTATTACTATTGCACACAATGGCAATGCATTAATTACGATGGCTTCATACAAAATAATTTTATTTAAATTTCCCCACAATTATTAGGAACAGCTCTTCTATTGGAACAGCTCCGTTTCTTCATCTTCCCTAGAATGAATAACATTTTTAAGGGTCTAAACATGCCCGAAACTCCAAAAACTTCGCACACGCACCAGAAGTGGTGAAAATGTATGTTTGTTATAGGTTTTGGAAGTGGGTGTGGCAAAATGACTCGACAGCGCCACCTATGCACATTTGGCGGAGTGGCCCCCGAGCTACGTTTCAAGCACATGTATGAAAACTGGCACATGCGTCAAATATGTCAATACCTACAAAAAAGTCTCTTGGAGAAAAATCTCAAACCCAACAGGAAGTCGGATATTTTTAACAAACATATCGTTTTACTTTAACGAACTCCTTCTAGGGATTTTATCAGATCAACAACAAAATTGGGTATTGTCATTCTTGGCGATATAAAATTCTAGATCTAGATTAAATATCTAGGCTGCGTCCGAAATACGTCCGACTGCATTTGAATTTAAATGTACTACTCGGCCGTTAGAAAATTACGTTCTATACAGTATGAATGTCAGTAGTACGAATGGAACTCGGACGTACTACATCCGCCATTTTGTCATCATCATGTGACCTACCCGTGTCAGTTACGTCTCTTCACTCCCATTCATGAGTTATCTCGTGGTGCATCATGGGATATCGTAGCATTGATCCGATGTGCACTTCAGAATCTCGCCGGAAGTAGGTCATCCGGTTACTTCTCACAAACTGTTTTACTCTTTAGTGTACTATAAAGTATAGAAGAATGCAATTTCAGATGTAGCTCTAGAATCGTCGTAGGTGGCCTCACAAACTTGACGTTTCGCCATGAAACAGGAAGTTATTATAACTAAGGTGTGCATTGTGTGATCTGCCTCAAAATCCACACGTTTGATAAGAGTCCTGACCTGAACATGTTTACATGCCAATATCCAGTTACAGTCATAGTGCCACCTGCTGGCAACAGGAAATAGCATGTTTTACATTATTACAAACTCCTAGAAATGTTTTTAGATCAAAACCAAATCCTTTCAGTGTAATCCAAAGGCCTTTCTTATGTTTAATTGTGAAGATCTAGAGTTTTCGTCGAAGGGCATGTCTGTGGCGGACTGACAACATTAGTGTTTCGCAATAGGTAGGAACAACTAATAATTTAACCACACAATGTCCGATCTGCCTGAAAATTCAGGTCCAATAGATTCCTCTCCTGAAGACATCTACATGCCAATATTGAGTTACAGTCATAGCGCCGCCTGCTGAAAGAAGGAAGTTTGGCATAAATCAATGAATTTGTCAGTTTTGTAAATATTTATCAGCTTAAATTAATATTGTCTGCTGTTCTGTGTCATCCTAAGGCCACCGGGTGAAGGTGAGCACGAGTGCAAGGTCCCTTTTATTACAGCTTGCAGTTTAATTGTTATTCTTGTATAATAATAGGACTATGACAATGTGTGCTTATTGACTATTAAAACATGAAAATTAAGAGTTATGAACAGTTAATGCAATGTTAGACTGCTTCTCTGTCAATCCAATACAAAAAGAGGTTCAGCAAGTCAATCAGAAACGATAAACAAATTACACTGACAGGAAAAGTCCAAAAATAACATTCCAGTAACCTGTTCTGATTACCCCCCCCCCCCCACCCCCAAACACTACCGCAGCATTATGGGATGTAAAAGATGAACTACAGGACTACTTAAACTGCTAAACATAAACAGCTTAAAGATTACAACACGGGCAATCACAAATGGTCATTCCTGAAAATCTGCCATAATGCGCTTTTCATTTAAAGCAAACGAGATGGGTTCCTTTAAAGAATTAAACAGTTCTACAGAGTGGCGGCCCAAGCTGTCTGGGTGCGTCTACTGCTTACAGAAAACAGGATTGCCCTTTAAAATGGAGATGCTCTAATTCAATAACCTGCAGTGGTTACTGATGTGCAATAGGATTTTCTGGAGTCTGCCAGTCGCAGATGGGCGGGCAGATATAATGTAGTTTGTTCGCTCAAGGTCTGCTTCCGAAGTGACACCTGTTTAAAGAAGGGAATCTTTAATCTCTCTTCTGCACTAACGAAGGCTCAGGCAGACAAGCGGACGCATACTGAGTTAACAACAGGAAATGCATATTAGGCCGACTTCTCACTCTGCTCAAGAGCCTTGTGCAGTGTAATGTAAAATAAAATGTAATGCCACTTCTGACAAGTCAAACACTTCATAGAGTGCACAGCATAAACACGTTTCTCAGTGAATATACACTACCGGTCAAAAGTTTGGGGTCAGTAGGATTTTTAAATGTTTTAAAATAAGCCTAGTGGTTAGTGCGCTGACATATGGTGCAGTAGCACATCAGGGCGTCCCAAGTTCGAATCCCCGCTCAAGGACATTTCCCTACCCTGCCCCCCTCTCTCTCTCTCCAACTTCGCTTCCTGTCTCAATACTGTCCTATGTAATAATAAATAAATAAATAACTGTTCAAAAGTAGTTTATAATTTATTCCAGTGATTTTAATGATTACTTTTCAGCTTCAAAACTCCAGTCTTCAGAGTTCCTTCAGAAATCACTCTAATATTAATTATTATTACTATTATAATAATACTAATAATAATTACTATTATTAATTGTAAAAGCAATAATGACTGGAGTAATCATTTCATTTGAAACTACATACAATAAGTATAAATATATATTTAATAAATAAGTATTTAATAATTTAACTTTTTTATATATTTAATAAATGCCGCCTTGATGAACAGATACATTTTCTTTAAAAAAAAAACATGAAAAAAAGCAAAAACCGACCCCAAACTTTTGTTTTATTATTTTATAATGTTAATTTATTATATTATGTTTCTTTATCAAAACATCATTTATTTAAATTACAAACATATTAATTTGGGTGTACTAACTTTTGGACAATGATTATACTTGCCAACACGTTTTTCCCGGGAGTCTCCCGTATTTCAGACCCATCTCCTATTTTGTTCCGTGTCCCGGAAAACTCCTGGAATTTAACCCCCACAACCAACCGGTACAACTGGTACAGTCAACTGGTACAATCTAAAACACCCCCGGATCACCAACATTGGAGTAATGTCGGATCGCAGCGGGCGGCTGCCTGTAAAACCTGGTGCAAAACCGCCATCAACCCCTCCATCCATCCAGGTGGATGCTGCACACTGGTGGTGAATGAGGAGTATCCCCCCAATGTGAAGTGATTTGAGTGTACAGAAAAGCGCTATATAAATGTAAGGAATTATTATTATTATTATTATTATTATTATTATTATTATTATTATTATTATTATTATTATTATTATTATTATTATTATTGTTGTTGTTGTTATTATTATTATTATTATTATTATTATTATTGTTATTATTAATAATATTATTATTATTATTGTTATTATTATTATTATTATTATTGTTATTATTATTATTATTATTATTATTATTATTATTATTATTAATATTTTTATTATTGTTGTTATTATTATTATTATTATTATTATTATTATTATTATTATTTTAAAGGCCTCATCTTCATTAAAACTCCTCTATTAAGCTGTAAGACAGGAATTTCGGGGTTTCTCAGAAGAACTCAAATTCAGCACAGTAGAAAACATTTTCACTTAACCTGCCAAACTAAATAGATACGATTTTTTTTACCGATAAAAAGAGCAGTAGATAATGAACAGTTTCACTGGAAGCTAGATCTGGATGTCATTTAGAAGGGATTGAAAATCAGATATGTTTTTATTTATGGGCCTTTTCATTTGGTGGGATTTACTGGCTGAGCAAGAAGGGAATTAAAGGCTAAGGACTCGTCTGATTATAAGCACGCACAATCACCTGCCCATGGGCCAGGCCTCCAGAGGCCCAGCGCTCCCTACACTCTCCTGGGGAATTAACTCCTGCTCGGCCCCAGCTGAGTACCGCCACGGGGTGCACTTTGACCTCAACCCCCAGCACCCCTCAATATGCAAGGAACGTATGCTATCAGACTAAGAAAAAAAGCTACTTCGTCACCTCCCTGTGGTCTGAAGAAGGCCCTGTTTTTCTTTTCCCATCTCCCGCCAGATCTAGCCATCACACAGGCTGGCCACTACAGGGTTAGGGCGCTTATTGAAAAATCAATGGCATAAATGCTAGGCAAGTTACAGGAAGATGTGGGAAGGGAAAGTTCCTATTGATAAAGCAGGGAGGGCCTTCTGATACTGCACAAGTGGATGTTATTTATTGAAACGGAGTTGGTTCAAAGAAATTGAAGGCTAATGGCAAATGTATATGTACAGAAACTGACTGAATTCATTACATTATTATCATCACTCTTCAATTTCTTAAAGTTACAATATTATCACTCCCAAAGAGGTGTTAGTAGTGAAGTGTAGTGTAGTGAGTCTGGATTTTGTTTAGTTAAAGATAAAATAGGCATTCAGGCTTAAGACATAAGGCTTTAGAAACTTAAATGTTAGCAAGTTTGAATTTTTCTGTAGTAGTATTATATTTCTGGGCACAGTGGGTAGCACTGTCACCTCACAACAAGAATGTCGCAGGTTTCAGCCCCGGCTGGATCAGTTGGCATTTCTGTGTTCATTTGCATGTTCTCCCAGTGTTCGTGTGGGTTTCCTCCAGGTGCTCTTGTTTCCCCCACTGTCCAAACACATGCACTATAGGTGAATTGGGTAAGCTAAATTGCCCGCAGTGTATATGTGTATGTCCTGGTCCTACAGGTTGCAGGTTGAGTATTTGGATAACGACCCACCTCGTAAAAATTAGATGTTACGAAACACCAACATGGTGCAGCTAAGTATCAACTTAGATATAAACGGCCCTGGGAGTAAGTACTGTAAGTATTATATTTCCAAAGTTATTATGAAGCATTCTGGGATGTTTTTTGTATCTAGTTTTTGAGTGATTTTTGTTTGCATGTGTTTTAGGCCCGCTCGGAATCTGTGTGGGCAGAAATCCTCAAATTTCCACAGATTTCAGCAGAATTATATCCCATTATTGAGTCTATGTATTTAATTGTGTAAATGTGTGTGAATTTATTCAGATTTTAAACTAATTTCTCAAATTTTATCAATTTTAGCAATATTAAAATGTACATTTGATTTATTTACAATACAGTTTGTAAAGTAATATTTTATATATATATATATATATATATATATATATATATCTTTATCTATATATGTCTTTTAGTAGATCTATTATATGAGAGACTTGATTGTTTACCAAATAAGTGGATCTAATTGGATTATGCATCGTAATAATTAAATAAAACTTAAAATGTTTTTAAAAATATGATTACATTTTTAGTTATGATACTCCTAAAATCATTCCTCATAAATCCACAAAAAAAAAAATTCACAAAATTTTCAGCAAAAATAACAAAAAATGTCTGCAGATTCTGTCTGGCCCTAGTCATGATGCTACTGCCATAATTTAATTGGCCCTGGCAGGATTATTAAAGTTTTAAACTTAAACTTACAATTCAATAAGTACATATTACTGTATGTTATCAAATGATTTACTGCCAATTTGTCGATGACCTGTAGCTGAATACATATGCATATCACATTTCTTAAAGGGATAGTCACCCAAAAATGTAAATTCTGCCATCATTTGTCATAAGCCTATTTGTGTATCTTTCTTTCTGTTGAACACAAAATGTAACCATTGACTTTCATAGTATTTGTTTTTATTTCTACTATGGAAGCCAATGGCTTCCAGGTTTCTAACATTTTTACAAAATAAGTACTTTTCTGTTCATTATCAAAAGGAAACTCACAAAGAACCACTTGAGGGTGAGTAAATAGTGAGAAAATTTCATTTTTGGGTGAACTACCCCTCCCTTTAAGAACAATTAGGAATATTTCTGCACTAGTGCTCAGTATTAATTATTTCCATTGTTTTATTCTATTGCATGTCACAACCAAAGCAAAACAGCCAATACCAGAAACAAACTATTGCATTAATTACTGGTAATTTAATTAAAGTAAATTAATGAAGTGAGTTACTGTTTAAAAATATTATAATATTACTGATAATGCATAATATGTATGGCTTGTGCCAAGAATGAGGTGTTGATTCTGGAGTGAAAAGCTAAGTAAAACAAAGTTCTATACACAAACATTCATTCATTTTCCTTCAGCTTACTCGCTTATTTATCAGGGGTTGCCACAGTGTAATGAACCGACAACTATTCCAGCATATGTTTTACACAGCGGATGCCCTTCCAGCCACAACCCAATACTGGGAAACACCCATACACACTCACATTCATACACTACGGCCAAATTAGTTCATCCAATTCACCTGTAGCGCATGTCTTTGGAGTGTGGGAGAAACCGGAGCACCAGGAGGAAACCCAATCGAATACTGGGAGAATATGTAAACTCCACACAGAAATGCCAACTGGCTTTGTCAAGACTTAAACCAGTGACTTTCTTGCTGTAAGGCGACAGTGCTAACCACTGAGCCACCGTGCTGCCCCTATACATGAACAATAAATTAATAAATAATTAGCTATATGACTATAAATGGCATCAGCAACCGAATATTATGAGTCTTTAAAAACTCTGCCGAAGTTCCAACTGGTCAGCCGGATTTATTCCAATTCCGAATTATTTAATGAGTCAAGGTAAACAGAGAGACCTGAGAAAATTCTCCAGCTCCTCTTCCTCCTCCGTCCTGAACGTTTAAAGTAGACACAGCGACACTTGGGAGGAGTTGCTGTGTCAGAAGGCAAAAAGTCACCTCAGGTCGATGGCACTCTGGCTGTAAACACAGCTTCCCGTAAAATCAATGATCTTTAGTTCAAGCTATCAGTCTGTGCAACAGAAATAGCAGCGGCTGTGATGAGACCGAGGCTGCGGAGAGAGGGAGGAACAGCGATAGAGAGAAAAAGAGATCATTGCAGCGTGGTTGTGGGTAAGGGATGAGAGAACACAGCTGTGCTGCCAGCACAGCGCTGAAAACGCCGTTTCCCAGCATGCCTCTCTCTCTCCCGGAGCCACAGGCATTAGTGTGTCAGGCTCTACCTGCACGCTGGCACTGGTTAATAGATTATGTTTGTTGTGGAAATGGGAGGTACTCCTCTGTGACTTTATGTAACAGTAAACATCTGCAAACTCATCTGTTACTAATTGGTCTCTGGCCTGAACACAAACGAATTGATTCCGAGGTATCAATAGCGCTCTCTGTTCTGGGGGCTGAAACGGAATCTTGGTGATAATTTTCGCTCTCGGGTAACAGCATAAGATCTGTAAACGCAATCAATGTAGCAAAACAAAGGGAGCAGAAAAATGCTTTCCTGACAAAGCGTGTGACGCAACGTCAGGCCGCTTTTAATGGCATTTATTCAGGCCGTGAAGTCTGGAGCGGTTTCAAAGGGGAATCCACACGCCGGTAAAGTGTCTCATCACTTTTGGTGAGAGCCAAAGAAACAGGCTCCTCGGTGTAATTAGAAGTGGTTAATTAGCTGTGGGTTAATTACTCAGTTCGGAGGGGAAAGCTGGCAAAAAAAGAGCTGGTGGGGTGGTAGAGCGAGGGGAAAGTGGCGAACACGCAGCAGGAAGCTCCCAGTCTCCTGCCAATTAGCAGGCGGCATGGGGGGCTGGTGGAGGAATGGGGCCGAGAGTACAAATGAGCTTCACACCAGCCCACTCGCAGCAACTGAGCTAATACAACACTCAACAAATCCACATTCCCCTATTAAAAATGCATACTGTTGGAGATTCTCCTCGCACTGTTGTTTTTGGTAAGCGCTTCCATTTGCCCAACAGCCACTGCTTTATTCTTAACATTGTTTGCGAAGATAAAGGAAAAAGTTTCACTAGAAAATCCAACGTGCACTGAATATCCAATGCAAAACCAAAACTTTTGATGAAGTGGATGATTTGTCTTCGTTTGTATGATCTGATTCATAAAATGTTTGTATGATCTGATGATGAAACTGAGCCTGTTTTTTTCTTCTTCACTTTGGTCAGTTGGTGAAGTTTGTTCCTCGCCACTGTCGCCACTGGCTTGCTTGATTTGGGACTTGTGAACTTGTAAACCACACTGAACTGAACTTCAACTCTGAAAACTGGACTGATATAGTTTCAATTTACTAGATCTTCTACATTAAGTTGCTTTGACACAATCCACATTGTAAAAGAGTTATAGAAATAAAGATGAATTGAACTGAATTGATTTGCTCATCCCTCAATGAGAGGTAGGGTAAAGCCACGATCACACTACACTTGTCGCCCCATACACTTCTATTTATATACTTGCAAATGCGGCAAACCGGAAACGCAAGCTCATGCGAAAAGTTTCGCAGTTCGCTGTGTTGGAAAGTTCAAGCTTGGTGAACTCTGACCTGTGAAATCGCATCACGTGATTGAGTGAGAACAATAGAAGCTCAAAACATGACCACTCTGTACAGAAATTTAAAATATGGAGCAATCGTTAGCGTTTTTAACGTCTAATCATCTTGTTAACCCTGACTCTTTTCGCAGCTCTGTACGACAGAATTTTGCAAGCTCAAACTCTAGTGAGACCGCTACTTTAGGTGTTGGCGTTGGGTTTGAGGGCACACCTCTTTTTAAAAATCGTACAATTTCATATGAAAGAAATCATACAAATTAGCCACTTTTCTGACAATACGTAAATAGCTAGGATTCCTTGTGAGATCGGTCTGGGAAATCGAAATTGAAAAGAAATTGAAATTATATTAAAGGAAAAGATGTCATTTCTAAAACCGCAAAATATCCTGTTGCAAAGATCAAGCTTGGTGAACTCTGTGAACATCGCATCACGTGATTGCGTGAGACCAATAGAAAATAAACCGTACGTTTTCATACAAAGGATATCATACGAATTAGCCGCTTTTCTGACAATGTGAAAATAGCTATGATTCCTCAGGAGATCAGTCTGGGGAATCTCAAATATTTATAATAATAACACATTAAATAATAATATAAATTATATTAATACTAATAATATGATTAAGGAAAAGATGTAATTTCTAAAACAGCAAAATATCCTGTTGTTTTGACCTCAGCGTAAACGCAAGCTCGTGCGAGAACTCTGACCGGTGAAATAGCATCACGTGATTGCGTGAGACCAATAGAAGGTCAAAACATGATCTTTCTGTACAGAAATCATACGAAGAAATCATACGAATAAGCCACTTTTCTGACAATATGTAAATAGTTAGGTGTCCTCGTGAGATCGGTCTGCAATATTTATTTAAATATAAACAAATTTAAATCGTTACCTTTTTAGCTTTTAACCCACCCCTTTTTGCAGCACCGTACGACAGAATTTTGCAAACCCCAAACTCTAGTGTGACAGCAGCTTTAGGTGTTGGGTTTGAGGGCACGCCTCCTTTGAAAAACCTTACGTTTTCATATTAAAGAAATCACACGAATTAGCCACTTTTCTGGCTTCATGTAAATAGCTACGATTCCTTGTGAGATCGGTCTGGGGAATCTCAAATACTAACAATTATTTGAATAATAATATGAATTATATTAATACTAATAATATGATTAAGAAAAAGATGTCATTTCTAAAACAGCAAAATATCCTGTTTTGGCCTCGGCGTTATCGCAAGCTCATACGAGACCTCTGACCAGTGAAATTGCATCACGTGATTGCATGAGACCAATAGAAGATCAAAACATGACCACTTTGTACAGAAATCATACGAACTAGCCACTTTTCTGACAAATGTAAATAGTTACGTTTCCTCGTGAGATCGGTCTGCAATATTTATTTACTTTTTTTAACTATTTATCTATTTTTTATTTTAAATCGCTACCTTTTTAGCTTAAACCTGCCCCTTTTTTGCAGCACCGTATGACAGAATTTTGCAAACCCCAAACTCTAGTGTGACAGCAGCTTTAGGTGTTGGGTTTGAGGGCACGCCTCCTTTTAAAAACCTTACGTTTTCAATTCAGTCATCCGAATTAGCCACTTTTCTGAAAATATGTAAATAGTTACGTTTTCTCGTGAGATCGGTCTAGGAAATCTAAAATAATAATTAATCCAATCATTTTCCTTCGACTTAGTTCTTTATTTATTAGGGGTCACCACAGCGGAATGAACCACCAACTATTGCAGCATATTTTGTTTTATGCAGCGGATGCCCTTCCAGCTGCAACCCAGTACAGGGAAACACCCATACGTTCTCACATTTACACACACTCACACTATGGTCAATTTAGTTCATCTAATTCACTTACAGAGCATATCTTTGGACTTGTGAGAGAAACCGGAGCACCCGGAGGAAACCCATGCCAACACGGGGAAAACATGTAAACGCACACAGAAATGCCAAGTCGGGACTCGAACCAGCAACCTTCTTGCTGTGAGGCGATAATATGAATGATTATCTTAATAATATAAAAACGAATAAGAATAACATGAATAAGATGAATAAAGATAAGATGTCATATCTAAAACCGCAAAATATCCTGTTGTTTTGGCCTCGGCGTGCTGTCTTTTTCTCTCACTTCTCTTAACAAATCTTACAGGAAAGTAATAGCACATTATTTGCTTCCACCTTCCCCAGTGGTTGGTTCAGATAAAGCTTTGTGTTTTGTAAGTGCATAAATTATCCCAGGGATAAAGGTATTGATGTATAATCAGAGATGGGTGATCATGTTCGTGCTGCAAAAAGCCCTCCATTCACCCCCAGGCACATTGAGTGCGCACAGCAAGCTCCACAACACAGGAGGAGGGAGGAGTGGATAGAACCGACTCGCTCCTCAGAAAGAGAGAGAGAGAGAGAGAGAGTCTGCATTCGACTGTTTACCTTTCGTGAAGAATGTTGTGCCTTCATGTGCCTGCCTGTACACTTTACATTTCTGAACTAGATCAATCCGAACAAACAATTAATTACTGGATGCGTTCTCAACTTGCATGCTGAAGGCATGTTTAAGACATGCTCAGTTTTTTGGAGAAAAAAAAAACAACAAGCTTTAGTAAACAACATACAAACCATAAGAATATGAGATTTTAAATCACTAATGGGTGGGTGGGTATACATATAGCACATATATACTTATTTTAAATGTTATAATATATATGTTTTACTGTTATTGTGAGATAAATAAAGATAAATGTTTGATTTTCAGTTTATCCTGGAATATCGCTCTATGGAGAACCATCAGAAACATTAAAGGGACAGTTTATTCATTCATTCGTTTTCTTTTCGACTTAGTCTCTTTATTAATCAGGGGTCGCCACAGCGGAATGAACCGCCAACTTATCCAGCATATGTTTTACACAGCGGATGCCCTTCCAGCTGCAATCCATCACTGGGAAACATCCATACACACTCATTCACACACATACACTACAGACAATTTAGCTTACCCAATTCACCTACTGTATACCACATGGTTTTGAACTTGTGGGGGCTGGTGGGGGGTAGGGAGGTGGGTTGGGACAGTTGACCCAAAAATAAAAATATGGTGAAAAGGTTTTTTTGTAAAGTGTGTTTCTTTGTGTCCTTGAAAAATAAAGAAGATATTTCTGTAGCTGAAAACCTGTAACCATTGACTCTCATAGTAGGAAAAAACAATACTATAGAGGTCTATGGTTTCCACTTTTCTTCAAATATCGTCTTTTGTGTTCAACAGAATGAATTCGGTCAAACAGGTTTGGAACAAGTGAAGAAAGTGTAAATAATGACCAGATTTTAATTTTTTGGGTGAACTGTCCCTTTAAATAAAGCCAAGACTGTTCTTGTAATTTAAGTTTGCTATTGGTTAGAGCTAGGATATAGTCATTTAACACTATATTTAACTCTGGGATTAGTAAGAGATGATTTAAACCCATAAAAGTCAAGGATAAGTCGTCTTTTAGACAGCTAGGTAAACGTGTGTGTGTGTCTGTGTGTGTGTGTTAAATGCAGCCAGGCCCAAAGGCTTTCATTTTCATTAATTATCAAATCTCCTCTATTAATAGCTCAAGGAAGCGTCTCTCTCTTCTCTTGAGGGAGTGAGACAGAACGAGAGAGACAGACAGATAGAGAAAACATAAAAGTGAGCGTGGAATGCCAGTAGAGAAATATGCAAACTACACAGATTTTTTTTTTCCCCCAAGCACTATGCTTATCTGTCTTGTGAAGAAAAACGATAGTTGACTAGGGTCAGATGGAGAGACTGAGCTCTGTCAACATCTAAATAATGAGACCACCATCCCCTATGCTTCCCTCCGACTCCCTCGTGACATCACTGATTTATTATGCATATAAGAAATATTACATTTCGTCTGCTGTACGGACGCTAGCCCTCTGACTCCCTCTCCCCTTCCTCGATCACTTCCTCCTCGACTTCCTGGTGTCCAAACATCTCCCCCCCTCATACGTACCCTCACTGTTTCATCTCTCCTCTCACTGAGGCTGCAGTTAAGGCAAGTCAACCGCAAACACGGTTGTTAAGATGATCAATACCATTGAAATATTAAACCTTAAAAAGCCGCATTATTGATTGTAAGGCCGATGATAAAACTGTTCATTATCATAATCGCTGAAGCTCTGTGTAAACGCTGGAGAGAGGGACTTCAGCTGCACACAGCACTAGGACACTATGGCTGCATCCCAAATCGCATACTTTTCCTGCTATATATATATATATATATATATATATATATATATATATATATATATATATATATATACATTCATTAGTTCATTTTCTTTTCGGCTCAGTCCCTTTATTATTCCGGTGTCGCCACAGCGGAATGAACCGCCAACTTATCTAGCATGTTTTTACGCAGCGGATGCCCTTCCAGCCGCAACCCATCTCTGGGAAACATCTATACACACTCATTCACACTCATACACTACAGACAATTTAGCCTACCCAATTCACACAGAAACGCCAACTGGCATATATATATATATGTCAGTTGGCGTTTCTGTGTCTGTGTGGAGTTTGCATGTTCTCCCTGCGTTCACATGGGTTTCCTCTGGGGGCTCCGGTTTCCCCCACAGTCCAAAGACATGCGGTACAGGTGAATTTTATATATATATATATATATATATATATATATATATATATATATATATATATATATATATATATATATATATATATATATATATATATATATATATATATATAGTCTGCCCATGTTCCTCTGACCTCTGGCATCAACACGGCAATTGTGCCTACAGCCGTTCTGTAAACCCTAGAGAATGTTGTGCATGAAAATCCCAGTAGATCAGCAGTTTCTGAAATACTCAGTCCAGCCCGTCTGGTACCAACAACCTTGCCACAATCAAAGTCACTTAAATCAACTTTCTTTCCCATTCTGATACTCAGTTTGAACTGCAGCAGATCGTCTTGACCATGTATGCCTAAATGCATTGAGCTGCTGCCATGCGATTGGCTGATTAGAAATTTGCATTACAAGCTGTTGGACAGGTGTACCTAATAAAGTGGCCGGTGAGTATATATATATATATATATATATATATATATATATATATATATATATATATATATATATATATATATATATACAGTATTTGAAAACCAGTTAGTGAGCCAGTAGTATATATATATAAATATATTAAAAATATATATAAAATATATGTATAACAATGGTCCTAACATATTTCCTGTTTTACATTTTTTATTAATATTCATTATTATTTAATTATTCACATTTTGTTAAATAATGTTATGATAGCTGTTTTAACATTAAGTTATGATTGAATCACCTCATGTTACAGTTATGAAATAGTTTGATTTTGGTTTCATATTATGCTATATTGTTTATTTTGTAGTGTTGCGAAAAACATTATTTACGATAATGCTTTCTCATGATTTGGATGACCAATCTGGATGCAGGCAGAAACGTGAATAACATCAAGGTGAAAAAGTTGCAAGCTTGAAAGAAAAATACGTTTTTTTTTAATCAATATTTAACGTTCGGCCTGCAATAATTCAGTTTTTAAAAAGTGCTTTATATTTGATTAATACACATTTATTATTTACATTTTTATAGGGATTTTCACCTTTACAGATGGGACAGTGGAGATTTACAGACAGTAAAGTATGGGGAGCTTAGATAGGGGAAGGATCAGCAAAGGACCTCAAGCCGGGAATCGAACGAGCGACACAGCGCACCTGGATACTGTGTCAACACACTAATCGCTAGGCTATTAGCACCAACTATTTCTACATTCTTAATCAAACATCTAAAAATGTAGGATTTCATACAATTCATTCATGTTGTCCAAACACAAATCGATTAAATTATCTTAAGACTTTTTGAACATTTTTTATTATTATTATTATTTTTTGGAGAGTGTTGACAGGAAAGCATGGGGAGCAGAGAGAGAGGAAGGATCAGCATAGGACCGCGAGGCGGGAATCGAACTCAGGTCGCCGTGAGCACCGGAGTGCATGTGTCGAGGCACTAACCACTACACCACTGGCGCTGAAAAATATTTAGTTGTTCCAACGAAATGTCAGCTCATTTTAAATAAGTAGTTTGAAGAAGTAAAAAAAAAGATAAAAATATGATAAATCTAATTTAATGATCCTTATATATATTTATTTAAATTAGATTTGTATCATATTGCCAGTTCTACCTAGTAATATGTGCGAATTCACATTATCCTAAAAACAGTAGGAGAGAAGTACCCTGTAACCTACTACTACCAGCAAGACTTCACTATTCCATAAGGTTTATGAATGGGAGTAAAGCGACTGACACATGTAGGTCATATAATAATGACAACGTCAACATAGTTGTCCAAATTCCAAAAAATTTCCAAATTCAACATAATTTTCTAGTGCTTGTGAAGTAAATTCAAATTCAAGTGTACACGAATAAGAAAATCTGGGCTCCACGCGATTCCGTTGTGTTGTCTCAACACAGATTAAGTAAGTAAACTTAATTATTTGTACAAATTTAAGTGGATTGAATATAAAACAATTAAGTTGTTCCAAAAAAAACAAGAATTGTGTTAATTCAGCTCATTTTAAATAAGTAGTTTGAACAAGCTGCAAAAATAATTTTGAGTGTAGTAGCTACTCAAGTAGTATGCGATTATGATTTGTTTTCCAGAAGCCTATATGAGACCCTTAGTTGTATTTTTCCACCCTGTAGGGAGGTCATAAAGGATTATTCATGAGTAATGCCACAAACGTGTTGAGCACCTGAGATTCAACTCATGGAATCAACATCAGGCAGGGTGAATAGAGCTTGGATAACCCGCCTCTAATCCAAGGCCTTTTTAACTAATCTGGAAAACAAATACCTCAGTAATGACCAAGTCCTGCACCTGGTAAAACAGAGCGACGGGAGAGACAGCACCTGGAATTAGCCAAATAACCTAAGTAGGGCATTCTTAAAGGTGCAGGCACCCTTTTAGTGCTCTGCTGAAACAAATCCAAGCTATCAGGTGTGCCGAAAGTGACAAGAATCATAAGGCAAGAAGAGAACTCGAAGGCTTCCAAGAGTAAAACTCACAAACGTTCCAATAACTCGCATGCCAGGGCGCTAAGAGTTACAGGGTGCCACAGAAACACTGAGAGGCTAGCAGGCAGAGGAGTCACAGTGAGGCCTGGTGTTTTGTTAAACGTTTAAACCCGAGGAGTGCGATACGATCCTTCTGGATGGCATGGGAGGGCAGACTACGGAGGAAACCTGAGCGAAGAGGGCGACAGCTGTTCTGGGTTCAGGAGTCAGAAAGCAGTTAATGGGGAGGACAGCACGGCGATCTCCTACACGTCCTGCCCCGGACTGGGGTATTCAAATAGCGACCGAGGATCTAATACCGACGCAAAGGCAAGCACGCTCTCACAAACAAGGGGGATTAAAGGGTGTCCCAGTGAAACCATTCTGTGGAAGTGATTTCTCCGCTCTAATTCTTCAGCGGGATATCCTGGATAAATAATTAGAGGCTTTCTTTGAAGAGCGTACACTGCATCTCCATTCACTCTCCACTTCACATTTGCTAAAGTCATTAATGACAACGATTTGGAAGGAGAGTACGGACTTTTGCTCTGGTACACAAATACTTCTTTTATGAGTTCTGGCCCAAATTCCTCTCTGCTTAGTTAAATCTCTTATCCTGGGAAAGAGCCGTGCTCGCTTTAAGCAATAAACCTCAAGGGAGGATGGCTTTCTACTGCACCCCCACCAAACCCGACCCCCTTTAAAGAATTATGGAGTGTTAATAAAGTACAAGGAATAATGTGTTCTTTGGAGAAACAGAGGGAAGCAGAGCCGGAGCGCTGTTAGTGTTGAACATCCGGACATTTAAGAAAAACAAAGAGAACGAAGCAGAGTGAACAAATTACGGATTTTTTTTTTGGTAAAGCATGACCTACAGGTGGGAGTTTGAAGGATTGCTTGAGCAAATTAAAGAGATTCCTACTGATGGCGCTAGCGCTTGAAGCCAAGCTTTTGCAGAGCATCTCCAATTAGGTACACATGCTCTGATTTACAGACAGTGCATTTTTATTGACTGCTACGGAAGCTTAGCAGGCTCATTTTCAGCTGAAACGTAAACAAAAAGGCAGCTGGCAGCTGTAATGACGTTGAAAGCTTCATTTTACACACAACAACCAAATTGTTAAGGTTCGCACTATCATTTTCTAAACTACACACTGCCAATTCACCTGCAGATGGTTCCCTCTGTAACAACTTTCATTATCTAAGTGTATCGTTTTGTGGTATGTAGACACTACCAATAAATCATATCTATAACTACAGACGCCTGCGGTTTATCGCTTTGTACAGACCTAGCCCGCAGTATTTACGAGAAAAAGGGCCAAGGCGAAACGAGCGAAGTGACGTGCATTCTTCCTCAGCAGCGATGAAATGAGTAACTCTCAACAGAGGAAGAGGCCGAGAAAAACACTATGCCAATACAAGTAGTTAAGAGTGTAACAAGGTGGCCTCGAGGCTGGTGCTGAAAGATCCAGATCCTTCAGGCAAAGAGGAACGTCGAAAACATTTAATTGTCTTCCTTTAACTTGTTGAGACACACAACAAACGTTTCGTTTAGCAGGGAATACAGTATGTGAAATTAAGCTGAGTCTCACTTGAGTTTACAAACTGAAAGCTAATTTGATTATATGAAGGGCAATTCACAGGTGTATGACTTGGGGCAGGAAAAAACAAACAAAAAGCAGAAGGCCACACCTAGGTCTAAGACTAAAAGCCTTAAATAAATCAGCCAAATTACTTCTTTTAGTTGACAAATGATTCTTTTTAGGGTCACATAAAGGTCACACGATTCAATAGACCCTTTTCACATTTCCGGGTTTCTCAGTAGCGGAAGTCGTCACAGGTGGGAAACTTAGAGCGCAGTGAATGGCAGAATACAACTAATTTGTTTTCAAACTTATTTGCTGAAATAATAAAAGAAAAACTCAACGATGGTGTTAGACTTTCAGAAAAAGGATAAAAAAGTTGTGTGAGACTGATAACGGCAGACAGAAGTGAGAACAACGTCAAATTTACTGTCCTGCCTCATAAATGCTGCATTAGAAATGCCTCGCACAATCGGTAATTCGTTTTTCGTAATTTGAAGCGAAGATGATATAATACATACAGCTGAAGTCAGAATTATTAGCCCCCATTTTAATTTTAATTTAATTTCCCAAATGATGCTTAACAAAGCAAGAATATTTTCACAGTATGTCTGATAATAT